>NW_015541005.1:799347-804050 GCF_001515605.1 Sinocyclocheilus anshuiensis | reverse complement strand
GGATTTAAAACAAAAACAGAATGGTCTGACTTTAGGTGTTATTTATTTATTTGCTACATAAATCATCTGCACGAAACAAAAACAGCAGGTCTGAATGAGATGCACTCTCTGACAGCAGGTAGCGCCTATGAACAGGGTTGCCAGGTTTTTGCAATAAAACTAGTCTAATCGCGTTTCGAGGAGGGTTCCCTGTAAAAATCGCATTCCGGGGGTAAAATACACGTTTTTCGGCAGGGATCTTCAAGTAAAATTCACATTCCAGGGACTAAATATCACGTTATTGGGGTCGCTTCAACCCGCGGGGCAACACTGCTTATGAACCGACCGCAATATAGCGTCTCCTTGGTTACTGCTGTAAACAAAGCAGAGTTGCGCTTTATACGGAGAAGAAAATGACAGTTTTTTTTCGGGATCTACTGGGACAGTGATAAAGATCTACCGAAGGATCGCGATCGACGGGTTGGCGACCACTGCACTACAGCAAAAGACTTAAAACTAGGGCTGGTAATTTAACACGTTAAATTAGATTAATTTATTACGGTGAAAAATAACACGTTAAAATTATTAACTAATTTAACGCACTTGCCCCACCCCAGACCTATGTGGGTCATCTGACATTTGATACAGTTGATTGATGACAAATATGAGGCAGGGCAACATCTCATGGAGCCTAGAGAACGTAGTTAGAATGTCCCTAAAATTCAAGATATGAAGCAGCGCTGCATAGTATTTGTTTGTTTGCTTATATATTTATTTTTGTGAAATGGTCTTTTGTGCTATCATCTATGCAAAGTTGGTTGATAACATAACTGCAATAAAGTAACATCATAGATAACAATTACTTGTTTACATAGGATACAAACTATATTGATATTGTTTATTTCTTACTCCTTAACAGTTCATCAGGCTCTTAATGATTTAATCTATGCCATCTTTCGGAATATCTGAAGGCCATGTACCATAGTTCTTAACTGTAGCATATAAAGACTTGTACTTGCTAGTTTTGGTTATTGGGGGGGGGGGTTATATCTCCCCTATCCCCCCCCACAAACTACGCCCCTGCATCAAAGTACCGCAAGAGCGATTCAAAAGCATGCAGTACATCGCGGTACTTTGATGTCACACACCGATCGATCTGATGGTGATGATCCGCTTCAAGTCGAACAAGCCTAATGATTCAATGGACCATTCATAAAGAACCATTTACTTCACTCCTGAATGAATCAGCCATTTGAACGAATCAAATGATTTTGGTTATTGGGGGGGGGGTTATATCTCCCCTATCCCCCCCCACAAACTACGCCCCTGCATCAAAGTACCGCAAGAGCGATTCAAAAGCATGCAGTACATCGCGGTACTTTGATGTCACACACCGATCGATCTGATGGTGATGATCCGCTTCAAGTCGAACAAGCCTAATGATTCAATGGACCATTCATAAAGAACCATTTACTTCACTCCTGAATGAATCAGCCATTTGAACGAATCAAATGAATGAATAAATGACTCGATGACTTAATCATTAAGACATTTACCACCACCTACTGGCAGTTTTAGTTTATTATTTAGAGTATCAATAATTTCATATTTCCATAGCAATAATAATCTAATTAATTATTAAAGGTATAGTTCATCCACCCATAAATGACAATTGTGTCATCATTTACGCACCCTCATGGTCCGAAAGAGTATATGTAATACATTTTATCAAACAAAGTATTTCTTGCTGAAGCTACTTTTTGTAATGTCTGTTTGATGCTTTACACGACAATGACTTTAAATGATCTTTTGGGAGTAATTTCGCAAGACAAATTTGATGTGCGATTAATTAGACTAATTAATCGCCACATCATGTAATTAATTAGATTAAAACATTTTAATCGCTTACCAGCCCTACTTAAAACCATTTTTTAGCTGGAGAAAATACTAGTGTTCTAATAATTTTGGCCACCACTGTATATATGTTTGTACTGCGGTTAACATTATTTATGATACATTAAATTCCATAAATTCATTAGCAGATTTACTATAAGGCATTAAAAATAATTCTATAAAGCATTACACCAGTGTTACTTTACTCTCATTGAGATACTATTATAGCTTTTATTAGTATTTTAAATCAGTAGTTATTTTTATATTTTCAATTTATATTTTTAATTTTAGTTTTATTAATGTGTGTTTTTGTCATTTTTAGTAGTTTTTGTTTTTTATTATGTCTATATATGTTTTTTTTCATAAATGATTTCAGTTTATATTAGTGAATATTAAGTTAAAGTAATATAAAGTAAAAAGTTATATTTTATTTGATTTTAATACATCCAGTGTTTATTTTATTTCAAACAATGATATATATTTTTTCAATAGTATGGTAATAACCCTGCATTACACATATAGGCTTCATTGAAAGTGTTACCGTATAAAGGGACAGCTGATGCACTTGCAGTATCATTTAAGACTTGGCAGGAAACACTTGAGTCATGGAATCATGACATCCTCCAGGGGATAAAACGTCCATAATAACATATAGCGATCCACTGATGTTAGAATAAAGACAAGTCCAAAATTGATGCCTGCAGTTCTCTACACAGTTAAAATGCAGCACTTTATTTCAATTAAAGCTACTGATGTTAGATCAAAGGTAATGCTAATAAAATGCTAACGGCATCTGTATTAGAAAAGCCATCTCAGTCCCTCTAAGCATCGATGAATACATTTCTAAAATGTTTGGCTGAGAGAGAGCTATAGGTACTGCTAATTTATGCGCTGCTCTGAGGAATAATGAGAAAGGAGGGTGGGTGAAGGAAGTGAGAGCTGAGCCAGCAGAAATTCCCAATGCTGCAGTAGCTCTACTGAATCCTGCACTTTCACAACACTAAGCTTATCAGAGAGAGTGGAGGGGAAGAGGCAGCCAGATCTTAGCCTTTTAAGACTCTTCATCAATATTAGAATATCTGGACTGGCAGGGTCTTTATACAGAAAATAAATAGAAATCCACATTGTTATATTAAATATATAGATATTTTCTGTTGTAATTTATTCCAAATAGTGATGGAGGAAAAAGAAGGGAAAACACTACAAAACCAACATGACCAAATTAATCCACCCTCCTACTATGTATATTCCATTATTCTGGATCATTAAAGGGAACAGAATGTAGAAATTGAGATAAAACTTCATTAGAAGATTACAGATTAAATGATGAATCATAAAAACAATTACCACACAGAGGTGATTAATAAAGTAACATCAGACACTAAGATACAAATAGTGCGTCTTCATTGTCAATCCAAACTTGCAGAGGAGCAAGGATTCTCTCTTGCAATATTGAGTTTGGGGCTTAAAAGCAAAATGATGTTGTCGATACAACAGGCAGGGTAAAAAAAAAAGCTGCATTCAGCGCTCATTAATTTATAAACCTTCATCAGCCCAGACTGCAGGTTCACATAGCCTTTCCTGACACCGCCTCAAAAGAGATCACACTCGCTGATGGATCCTGCTTTGTTCTTGCTGATCCACCACAATTACCCCAACTCTTCTTCTAGGCTCAGTTTGAACAAAATGGCAAAACAGAGGCCAATTTGCTCGCTGCTACCCTTCCTCCAAACACACACCCACATGCTAGCAGAGAAACATACGCTGAGACTTCGGGGACCTCAAATGATCCCTCTCGTCAACTGAGCAATGTTCCTTATGTATACAGCTGTTAAACTGCCTGGCTGGTATGCTGAGGTTAATACCAATCCAATAAATTGCACATGCAGTTGCTGGATTCTTTGAGGGAAAATGGCATCTTTTGTTTCTGAATGACTTAATTTTTATTTTCTACATAATTTTTTCTCCTATCACCGCTTGATGTAGGGGAGAGAAGGGGTAATTTAGGGATGCACGATATTATCGGACAGATATCGGAATCAGCAAATAATGGCTTTAAATGTAAATATCGGCATTGGACCGATATGAAAAATTATGCCGATATGTCTTGCCGATAAGAGGAATACATTAACTCACATGTGCTCAGGGTGTGCTAGCGATTAGATCACGTCAGCATTGTGGCTCATTCTTGAAGCAAAGTTTTGCCTGAATGATGATTAGATTCACTGTTTTGGATCTCTGCATTTAAACTGAGAAAGCACGTACAGAATGACGCGTTTGGTGTATGATAGAGTAAACAGTAATAGCACGTGCAGCGGCAGCCTCCCGCGGGTCCTAATGCCTGTTCTGTAAGGAGTTTTAATTCCGTAGGGGGCGCTGTTGGCCTATTTCTAATAAAATGAAAGTAAAATACACAAATAACATTTAGAATGTGTTTCTGATTAAATAAAGCAGTAATTGATGTCATAAAATCATGAGTATGTTTTGATTTAAAGGTCAGAAGCTATAGCTTACATGAATAAAAAAAATCACAAACATGACGCTTGTAAATTAAATAATTTTATATATACTGATTTATTCATTAATGTGTAATATGTTATATTTTTTATACAAATTATGAGCTCAAAAACATTTTCAGATTTTTTACAACTCTTTTGCTTTAGACCATTTACAAATGTTAAATCATAAAATAAAATGTTAAGGTTACCACTGCATCTTTCTGAAAAAAAAAATGCAGCGATTAATATATAGTTTATTTATAGTTATTTTCAAATCTTCAATGTACTGGCATTATAAAATAACTTAATTATTGTTTATTTAATTCTAACAAA
>NW_015541005.1:770798-795818 GCF_001515605.1 Sinocyclocheilus anshuiensis | reverse complement strand
GGGGGGGGGGTTATATCTCCCCTATCCCCCCCCACAAACTACGCCCCTGCATCAAAGTACCGCAAGAGCGATTCAAAAGCATGCAGTACATCGCGGTACTTTGATGTCACACACCGATCGATCTGATGGTGATGATCCGCTTCAAGTCGAACAAGCCTAATGATTCAATGGACCATTCATAAAGAACCATTTACTTCACTCCTGAATGAATCAGCCATTTGAACGAATCAAATGAATGAATAAATGACTCGATGACTTAATCATTAAGACATTTACCACCACCTACTGGCAGTTTTAGTTTATTATTTAGAGTATCAATAATTTCATATTTCCATAGCAATAATAATCTAATTAATTATTAAAGGTATAGTTCATCCACCCATAAATGACAATTGTGTCATCATTTACGCACCCTCATGGTCCGAAAGAGTATATGTAATACATTTTATCAAACAAAGTATTTCTTGCTGAAGCTACTTTTTGTAATGTCTGTTTGATGCTTTACACGACAATGACTTTAAATGATCTTTTGGGAGTAATTTCGCAAGACAAATTTGATGTGCGATTAATTAGACTAATTAATCGCCACATCATGTAATTAATTAGATTAAAACATTTTAATCGCTTACCAGCCCTACTTAAAACCATTTTTTAGCTGGAGAAAATACTAGTGTTCTAATAATTTTGGCCACCACTGTATATATGTTTGTACTGCGGTTAACATTATTTATGATACATTAAATTCCATAAATTCATTAGCAGATTTACTATAAGGCATTAAAAATAATTCTATAAAGCATTACACCAGTGTTACTTTACTCTCATTGAGATACTATTATAGCTTTTATTAGTATTTTAAATCAGTAGTTATTTTTATATTTTCAATTTATATTTTTAATTTTAGTTTTATTAATGTGTGTTTTTGTCATTTTTAGTAGTTTTTGTTTTTTATTATGTCTATATATGTTTTTTTTCATAAATGATTTCAGTTTATATTAGTGAATATTAAGTTAAAGTAATATAAAGTAAAAAGTTATATTTTATTTGATTTTAATACATCCAGTGTTTATTTTATTTCAAACAATGATATATATTTTTTCAATAGTATGGTAATAACCCTGCATTACACATATAGGCTTCATTGAAAGTGTTACCGTATAAAGGGACAGCTGATGCACTTGCAGTATCATTTAAGACTTGGCAGGAAACACTTGAGTCATGGAATCATGACATCCTCCAGGGGATAAAACGTCCATAATAACATATAGCGATCCACTGATGTTAGAATAAAGACAAGTCCAAAATTGATGCCTGCAGTTCTCTACACAGTTAAAATGCAGCACTTTATTTCAATTAAAGCTACTGATGTTAGATCAAAGGTAATGCTAATAAAATGCTAACGGCATCTGTATTAGAAAAGCCATCTCAGTCCCTCTAAGCATCGATGAATACATTTCTAAAATGTTTGGCTGAGAGAGAGCTATAGGTACTGCTAATTTATGCGCTGCTCTGAGGAATAATGAGAAAGGAGGGTGGGTGAAGGAAGTGAGAGCTGAGCCAGCAGAAATTCCCAATGCTGCAGTAGCTCTACTGAATCCTGCACTTTCACAACACTAAGCTTATCAGAGAGAGTGGAGGGGAAGAGGCAGCCAGATCTTAGCCTTTTAAGACTCTTCATCAATATTAGAATATCTGGACTGGCAGGGTCTTTATACAGAAAATAAATAGAAATCCACATTGTTATATTAAATATATAGATATTTTCTGTTGTAATTTATTCCAAATAGTGATGGAGGAAAAAGAAGGGAAAACACTACAAAACCAACATGACCAAATTAATCCACCCTCCTACTATGTATATTCCATTATTCTGGATCATTAAAGGGAACAGAATGTAGAAATTGAGATAAAACTTCATTAGAAGATTACAGATTAAATGATGAATCATAAAAACAATTACCACACAGAGGTGATTAATAAAGTAACATCAGACACTAAGATACAAATAGTGCGTCTTCATTGTCAATCCAAACTTGCAGAGGAGCAAGGATTCTCTCTTGCAATATTGAGTTTGGGGCTTAAAAGCAAAATGATGTTGTCGATACAACAGGCAGGGTAAAAAAAAAAGCTGCATTCAGCGCTCATTAATTTATAAACCTTCATCAGCCCAGACTGCAGGTTCACATAGCCTACCCTGACACCGCCTCAAAAGAGATCACACTCGCTGATGGATCCTGCTTTGTTCTTGCTGATCCACCACAATTACCCCAACTCTTCTTCTAGGCTCAGTTTGAACAAAATGGCAAAACAGAGGCAAATTTGCTCGCTGCTCCAAACACACCAAACACACACCCACATGCTAGCAGAGAAACATACGCTGAGACTTCGGGGACCTCAAATGGTCAACTGAGTCAACTGAGCAATGTTCCTTATGTATACAGCTGTTAAACTGCCTGGCTGGTATGCTGAGGTTAATACCAATCCAATAAATTGCACATGCAGTTGCTGGATTCTTTGAGGGAAAATGGCATCTTTTGTTTCTGAATGACTTAATTTTTATTTTCTACATAATTTTTTCTCCTATCACCGCTTGATGTAGGGGAGAGAAGGGGTAATTTAGGGATGCACGATATTATCGGACAGATATCGGAATCAGCAAATAATGGCTTTAAATGTAAATATCGGCATTGGACCGATATGAAAAATTATGCCGATATGTCTTGCCGATAAGAGGAATACATTAACTCACATGTGCTCAGGGTGTGCTAGCGATTAGATCACGTCAGCATTGTGGCTCATTCTTGAAGCAAAGTTTTGCCTGAATGATGATTAGATTCACTGTTTTGGATCTCTGCATTTAAACTGAGAAAGCACGTACAGAATGACGCGTTTGGTGTATGATAGAGTAAACAGTAATAGCACGTGCAGCGGCAGCCTCCCGCGGGTCCTAATGCCTGTTCTGTAAGGAGTTTTAATTCCGTAGGGGGCGCTGTTGGCCTATTTCTAATAAAATGAAAGTAAAATACACAAATAACATTTAGAATGTGTTTCTGATTAAATAAAGCAGTAATTGATGTCATAAAATCATGAGTATGTTTTGATTTAAAGGTCAGAAGCTATAGCTTACATGAATAAAAAAAATCACAAACATGACGCTTGTAAATTTATTTTCAAAGCTTCAATGTACTGTCATTATAAAATAACTTCATTATTGTTTATTTAATTCTAACAAATAAGGTCTTGTTAAAAACTAACCAAAATTAAAAATAATTCGCTTATAATTTCCACACAGGAGAGACTTGGTGCTGTTTCCAAACAAAAGGAAATATATTGGTATCGGCAACAGCTATCGGCTCAAATGAGTTGAAAAATAGCGGCATATCGGCAAAAATCCAATATCGTGCATCCCTAATACACATATAATACATTGTTCATTGATTCAGAAAATGTTTAGTTCTATCTATCGATCTATCTATCTATCTATCTATCTATAGTATTGTGCATACACACACAGCTCCGGTAAAATTCAGTGAAATGTTAAAAAATAACAATAATGAAAAAGCACTATTATGTAAGTAATTGCATATTATATGTATTTATAATTTACAATTACAATGACACCTTCAAACACTAAACATATCCTAAATATTTTGTACTATAAAAGTGAAATCAAATTATAAGCAACAACAAATATATCTATTTTTAAATGGATAACAACTAGGCCAGTCACAATAACAACTTTTTGTTGTGCGATATATTGCTCCAGAAATAATTGCGATAAGCGATATTATTGTCATTTTAAAGACCATTTTATGCCACTGAATATATAATCATAATGTAACAGCATAATAATGCAAGAAGGCCTACACACTTCCAAATGACAACAAACTTTTAATTTTTAAGAATATTTAGATCATGGAAATTAAGTATCAAAGCATTAGATACCTTAAAAACTTGAATAAATTGTAAATAAACATTTTCTAACAAAAAGTGCAAAGTAACAAGTACAAAAAAAAAAGAAAAAAGCACAAAGAACTTGTATGGCGATTTTTCCCTGACCTCCTTTTCTCTGTAAATGAAGGGTGCACACTATTGCTGAAAAACACAATCCCTACCTTTCAGTCAGATGTCCGTATGCACAAAGGCACAGATCCCTAAACAAGACCATATCTGCAGATAAAACTTTTTTGTAGAAGCATTTTTGTAATTTGAACTAGCACCTCATGACTACACCACGTTATGTACGAGAAGCTGCAAAAGACACAGGCGCAAGTGGAATGTAAAAAACACGGTGACATTAAATTTTAAATAAATATAATTGACGATATATTGCATCACCAAAAATTATTGAGGTCATGTACATATATTGCGCGATAAGTCGATATATTGATTATTGCTACAGGCCTAATAACAACAGACATTTATGCATATATATTTTTAAATTACTACTAAGCTCCAAAGAACATGCAAATATATTTAAGAATCTTGTAACTTAAACACCTCAAAATTTTTGTCAATTTGAACTTAAACTGTACATTATATTAAGAAAAGTTATAGGTAGAGTACTTATACATGCCTGATATGAATGTGAGTGCATTGTGTGTTACGTGCATTGTTACATGCATTACAATTATGCCTGCTCTCCACTACTTTATACATATGGTAATGGGGAAATATTCATTTTTATTTTCACCTTTTGTTATAGGAGGTTTCTTTAAAAAAAAGGAAGATGTAAGAGACGAATGCAGCATTGTCTCCAACATTTCACTCTCAATGGGACCAAATTCATTCTAATTTGCAGGGCAACCTTTGTCCTCTTTTTGGACAACTGGTTTTACACAGTCAGAATGAACCATACTCTGATGTTTAATTGAGGCTCTGATCCCCCAAACACTTAAAGGGGGCTTGGGAATTAGAGTCGCCCTCCCTGTGCCGGTTCCCCTCACTCCGCACAGCTCCAGATACTTTATTTTGACAGGCTGAGCAGAGAAATACCAGTACAGAATACATCAAGTTCTCAATTATTGGATTATCTCGAAGTGATATCATTACCACAGAACATTCTCTCCAATAATTGATTGCATTTTTCAATTTATTTCACGATTAATGCAAGTAGCCTGACCGAACAATTGTCTGATGAGTTCTGGAACCCCATCAATATATTCTCCTGGCCCTCATGAGCAGTCTGTGTGCTTTATAGCTCGGGCAAAACATTTCTCATCCCTCCTGTCTCGTGTCTCTCAATTATTCTAAAGGACTACCAATCTCATCTAGCAGGTAGATAGACCATGTGAATGAGAATTACAATTTTGAATGCAAATACGCTGAACTGAATGCTATTTTATCACATGTCAGGGGAAGCTCCTTCGGGGAATGCTAATGCAGTCTGTCTTGTGGCCAGGCATCAGCTCTCTTTCACAAGTGCCTTAATCAAACAGTTACTCTGGAAATCATGTTAGTTCATTTTCTAGTAGCACAATATCACAATTAAAAAAACACGGGTTGATTTCATATCATTTCTATTTTGGTTCGAGCGAACGTTGCCATTTTTGCCATGTGGCAATTTAATAAATGAAATATTCCATGCTTCTTTCTTCAAATTGAAATATTTAAAGATGTTTCAGTATTGTTTTAATGAGCTAATTTACATTATACAGTGAAATTTCTTACAGTACATACAGTCCTATTGAATAAATTGGGGCCTGTACATTTTTTTACAAATTGTTTTTTTATTCAGAAAGGAAACTGACCAATAAAGACATTTATAATTTTACAAAAGATTTCTATTTGAAATGCTGTTCTTTTTAACTTTTTATTCCTCAAAGAATCCTAAAAAAAATAGGCATAATGTATTAGTTTCCACAAAAATATTTTCAACATTGATAATAAGACATGTTTTTTTGTTTTTTTTTTAGCATCAAATCAGCATATCTGAATGATTTCTGAAGGACTCTGAAGACTGGAATAATACCGTATTGACCCGAATATAAGACTATGTTTTTTTCTTGGATGAATGTGAGTGCATTGTGTGTTACGTGCATTGTTACATGCATTACAATTATGCCTGCTCTCCACTACTTTATACATATGGTAATGGGGAAATATTCATTTTTATTTTCACCTTTTGTTATAGGAGGTTTCTTTAAAAAAAAGGAAGATGTAAGAGACGAATGCAGCATTGTCTCCAACATTTCACTCTCAATGGGACCAAATTCATTCTAATTTGCAGGGCAACCTTTGTCCTCTTTTTGGACAACTGGTTTTACACAGTCAGAATGAACCATACTCTGATGTTTAATTGAGGCTCTGATCCCCCAAACACTTAAAGGGGGCTTGGGAATTAGAGTCGCCCTCCCTGTGCCGGTTCCCCTCACTCCGCACAGCTCCAGATACTTTATTTTGACAGGCTGAGCAGAGAAATACCAGTACAGAATACATCAAGTTCTCAATTATTGGATTATCTCGAAGTGATATCATTACCACAGAACATTCTCTCCAATAATTGATTGCATTTTTCAATTTATTTCACGATTAATGCAAGTAGCCTGACCGAACAATTGTCTGATGAGTTCTGGAACCCCATCAATATATTCTCCTGGCCCTCATGAGCAGTCTGTGTGCTTTATAGCTCGGGCAAAACATTTCTCATCCCTCCTGTCTCGTGTCTCTCAATTATTCTAAAGGACTACCAATCTCATCTAGCAGGTAGATAGACCATGTGAATGAGAATTACAATTTTGAATGCAAATACGCTGAACTGAATGCTATTTTATCACATGTCAGGGGAAGCTCCTTCGGGGAATGCTAATGCAGTCTGTCTTGTGGCCAGGCATCAGCTCTCTTTCACAAGTGCCTTAATCAAACAGTTACTCTGGAAATCATGTTAGTTCATTTTCTAGTAGCACAATATCACAATTAAAAAAACACGGGTTGATTTCATATCATTTCTATTTTGGTTCGAGCGAACGTTGCCATTTTTGCCATGTGGCAATTTAATAAATGAAATATTCCATGCTTCTTTCTTCAAATTGAAATATTTAAAGATGTTTCAGTATTGTTTTAATGAGCTAATTTACATCTACTATTAGATGGATAGCCTAAATGTCCTAATTCAGATGGGCTACCTGTTTTTGTTTTTTTATGGTATATCAAAGTGTATATTTTTTAAATATGATTGTTGGTACATTTTATTAGTTTTTACCACACTTTCAAAACAAAAATTAAAATAGGAAAAATATGCAATATGAAAATAATTGAAGACAAAATGTGTTTTACTGAGAAAAAACAAGATTTGGTTTTTAAAAAGCCTTTTTCCAAAAGGTACATCTGGAAAAAGGGGGGTCGTCTTATATTCGGGCCAATACGGTAGCTGCAGAAAAGTCTGCTTAGCCATTATGGGACTTGTGATAATATTTCACAATATTACACCGTTTTACTGTATTTTTGATCAAATAAATGCAGCCTTGGTGAGCATAAGAGACTTCTTTCAAAAAACATCACCAACACTTAAAATCTGTGTGACGCTAAATCTTAACTGTGTATGATACAGTTTCTGATATTTAATTCTTGATTAGGATGGTTCTGCTTTGTCAGAATGGTATTATTTAGTAACAGTATTTCCTCATTGATGGCTACAGGTGCTAATTACAATGGTAAATCATTTATGCAGAGGCAGACAAATGGATGGCAGGGCACTGAGGAGCTGGAGGAAAGGTCTCAGTTACAAACGATGTGAAATAAATCATCTGCTCGCCATTTTCACACACATCATGCAATTATGCACTCAACACGTGAAATCTGCTTAATCTAGTAAACTTATGTGATACATCACAAAAAACAACATCCACAATGAACAAACGAGGAGACCCATGGAGTAGTCAGTGTCAGCATACCGCAGAGTCTTTTGCAACTCTGTATTGAATGTGATGCCTATAATGCAGTGAATAATTACTCTATATGGACTACTCTGGTGTTAGCAGGCAAGCGGCGAGCTCAGGCACACACCCCTCCCATAACTCAGACGAGAACAGCTTTCCGGAGGAAAGAAAAACTGCTGCTATGGCACAGCTTGGAGACTTCAGGATTTATTTGCCATTTTCTCCATCAATTATCCCATTTCTGTTGCCGTCAAATATACATGGATTGTGCCAAACTTTTAAAATGATTGGGATGGCACAGCACCATCAAAGTCACTAAGAAACCATCCAAAATGCACTAAGCCTCAGAGCCAGGAAAGGCCGGTGCAAAAGACCCTGCCAGAGCATCTGAGCTATTCACCACTTAAACCAGATAAAACAATAAAGATTTCAGGATGGGTGTAACTGACTTTTTTGTTACTTGTCAGTGGTACTTTTTAATTACAACACGCATTTAACTTTCCTTATAACTTTCTTCATATTCATTATGATCATAACATGCAATCATTGCTTTAATGTGTTCATTGTTTCTGCTTGAATGAATACATGACACTACTACCTGCTAGTTGAATGAATACATGACTAACTGCATAATTTGTGTTATCTTAGACCTGCTCATTTCTGCCATATGGACATTATGTTGATGTAACATATTGGTCTAATTTTAACACAGAAACATGCATTTAATGTTAAGCTGCTTTGAAATGTTATGTATTGTGAAAATTGCTATATAAATAAATGTGAAATGAACTTGAATTAAATTGAACTTGACAACAATTATCTACATAATATACACAAACTGCTAGTACAAAGAAACTGCTAGTAAATTTCACTAATAATTAGGCTACAAAGAAACAGCAAGTAAAACATTGAATTCAAACATGAAATTTTGAAGTACAAAAGACTGAAATAGTCATTTCTTGTAAAGTGTACTCTAATAATCAGTTTTATGTATAATATTGAAAAATCGTTTTACAATGTAGTCATTGGAAATATGCAAACTAAATTAGTATGTTTATGAAACCATGTATGTATATGGTATGTGAAATCTGTCAAATTCAACTGTGTAGCAGGAAATTATTATCGAACAACAGTGGAATGTGGAAATCTAAGGAAACATCTTAAAAGGCTTATAGGAAACATCTCAAAACAATCTGAATGACTTAAATAGTCATTCGGCAAATTAACCTCTGATATCTCAAATGAAAGACTTTAATTTACATGTTAACTTATGTCAACTAACATCACACAATTCAATTCAATTTCAGATTTTTTTTTCTTTGACACAGTCATCTTTGGTTTTGTCACTTACTCTAAAGCTGCTTTAAAACAGTTGTGAAAGGCTTTACAAATGAAAATTAAAAAAGCTACAAATAAAAGTGACTTGAAGGACCCTCGCATTCAAAGCCTATGACTAACCTCCTGACTTTCGAAGACCATTTCTAATGAAGTTATGCTGGAAAACAATCATTGGATGTGAGTGCACCATCTAAGAAATCCTAACCACTCTCTCACTTTCCAGCTCTAACTGCTTCCATTCATTTATGCATATAAGACAAAGAGGAACATTTCTCGAGAAGAACCCTTGATTAAAAGAGGAAGTAGAAATAATGATTAGTTGGGGTTTGGTCAATGCCGAGTGATTTAGATGTTTACAAAGGTGTCCACAGCAGCCACATATGCGATCACTTACCAACACAGATAGAAAGTGCCTTCCCAGAAGGAGTCATTTCATAGTACTCATTTATTCATTATGTCCATAGCAACCTCTTAAGTGCATCCAGAGCTTTTTAGGCCAAGCAATGAATTGCACTGGCAGTCACATGGCATCAGCATCGTTCAGTAATTCTGCCGGGTTACTGTGAGCCGCAGTCAAACACGAGCGAGGCTACTGAGATTGGTGCCGCAGTTTCACTCCCAGCCAATGAGCACAAGCCGTGACTTATGGAGCAATTTGCATGGCATTTGGAATGGATTGGAGGAAAGGAACATTAACATTTCGTGATGCATTTCCTGCCATGAGTTCACCAGTTTTTTTTTTTATTTTTTAAACGCAGTAGCACTTGCTCACTCACTCACACTCATACACCCAAACCGTGATGCGCAATAAGGTTGATGCAAGCCTTGGTTGTCAGGGAAGTGTTACATGGCTCAACCTCATCCTCTCTGGAGGCGACTTTGCAGAGCCACAAATTCAGCCATTGAGGCCCGCTGTCAAGCTTGAGAGGGAAAATCAAGAAACATTTGGATCTCCCTACGCCCCTCTCCCCTTTTTACTCCTGGAAATCCCACTTAAGAGAACCACCATAAAAGACTCAATTTACTCTTAAAGGTCAAATATCCAGTCACCACTGAGGAGGCTAATTAAGTGGCCTTCAAAGCTCTCCGAGTCCATCTGAATAGATAATATAACTGATTTGGTACGGGAGCTCCTTTGCACATGGAAAAAATGACTACTATCTAGTTTGCATGCTGCTGACATTAAGTGTTCTCAATGGAATGAATCTTATGTTAAACAAACATAATTATCATACTGTCTGCCATTAGAGTTTTGTATCAGAAACAAAACAAACAAATTGTATTTTAAAAAGCAGAATTTGTTATTTACTGACATGGATTTAGTGCTGCCTACACATACTGTACAACAAAGATAAAAAAGGAACAATTACGAAGGCCCTTAGAGCAATTTCAGTCTGAAGAACTGAATTGATCCACAACAAAAATCCATGCAGGCCTGCCATCTCTCCACAGACTCTGAGCTGGGGAAAATACTACCCATAATTTGAAGTATTTAAACTAGATTCAAACGGCAATATGTGTAACTTGAACTCAAATGGAACCCTTGGAATCTTCTTTGAATCATATTTGAAGTGGCTCATTCGGAATGAACCAGTTCACTAAAATTAATCAAATAAATGTAAACAAATATGACAGGGCAATAGATTTCCTTGAGCATTTGAGCACTTGCCTTCATTGTCTACATTGTCTTAATTCACTTGGCTGTAAAGCTGCAATGCTACAGTATACTTTTACCAGTGTTATTTCAGTATTATTTGTATACTCTCATAGTATTTATTCATATTTTTAATTAGCTTTTATTTTGATATTTTCAGTTTTCATTTTAATTTTAGTTAAAGTTTTAGTAATTTTGTTATGAGCTTTGGCCATTTTTATTCGTTTTTATATATACAGGTGCATCTCAATAAATTAGAATGTCGTGGAAGTGCACTGAATTTATTTAATACACGAGTTTCACAATTTGAGTTGAATTACTGAAATAAATTAACTTTTCCACAACATTATAATTTATTGAGATGCACCTGTATATATCCAAAGTAATGCTTAAATAAAAATCTAAATAATTATATTCAGCTTTATTTTTTAATTTCAATTTTAGTAATTGCAGTATCTTAAAGGGGACATCAGATGGCCATTTTCCACAAGTCGTCATGAAATGTCTGCACCATACTTTGATTAAAATTCCTCAATGGTTGTGTAAAACAACACCTTCTTTACCTTGTCAAAAACAGCTCTGCTCGAGAAAATGGTGGAGAGCGTACAACTAGCTGAGGGCAGAAACATGCTAATACGGGGCAGTCCGTCAGCGTCCGTGGGCGGGGCCTGAGCAATATGATCATACTGCTCAGAAAATCAAAACAACTTGATAATTGAGACTGTTTAGAGTTTTTGGGGATTAAAAAAAGGAGTGAATAAATTTTTGTCATTGTAGGGTGGCAGTGTCCACACACTGCTAAGACACATTTCTATGCAAACACCATGTAAGTAAATTTTGCATCCGATGTCCCCTTTAACATTTTATTTCTGATAGTCCAAGGCATCATATCTAATTTTAGTTTTTCATCTAATATTTAAATTTTACTTTATCACAGCTTTATTTCAATAAATACAATTATTTTTAATTGTTTTTGTTTTAATTTGAGAGCACAAGAGATTTTACACAAGCAGATTTGCCTGTGAAGCTGTATGCAATACAAGATTACAAAAACTAACATTTTGGAATACCAAGTAGCATGTTACTGAAAAAGTCTTCTGTTTTGAACAGCTGAGCTATTGTCAAGCTGAAAAATGCAGTTCGCTACTTTTAGTTAGCTAACTCTCCGACACTACACTGTGCATTACGCCACCACCTTTAGCTCCACGCTAGCATTTGCCGCAGCGCACTGAAATTCTCAGTGAAGACGTCCTCCCTCTAGAGCAGCATTCTCTCCACCTCTCACCACCCCACACTGCTCTTTAGTGTCCGGATTGTCCACACTGCCATTTGGCCGACCGACCAGAGCCTGTCTCCTGCGGTGGGGGTACGGCTCTTCCCTGTGCCATAGGGGCTCAATTAACTGCAGAACAATGGTCGCACTTCTGCCTCCCGCAGCAAAGCTGCCAGAGCAGGAACGTGGGCTCTTTAATCTCTCTACCCTGGGCAGGCATTTCAGCTGCTGCAGCCTCCAGGATCCACGCATGCACCTCCAGATACCACGCAATGCACGCTATTACACATTCAAATCCATGTGGGTTGCACTGAGGGAATTCTTGTAAAACATGCCAGCTGTCTATGCACAAACCGGAGGCTTGGATGGGCTATTTAAAATCAGAGATGAATATTGATTCTATTGATCGTGTCGTAGAATCTTAAACATAAATACAGCAGGGATACTTCCCGGAACAGTGCGAGAGTGCTGTGGAGACAAATCAACTATATGGGCTTCGCTTTTTTTTGTGTCATAAAATGCATTACAAAAAGGGATTGTGGTTAATTACAGGAATATCTGCTGATGCCGTGTATTTTTTGAGGAGGCTCGGTTTCTGCTACATTTGCGCTGGCAGATGATGTCATAAAGAACATGCGTAGTGCTGGCAGGTGATGTCATAAAGAGCTTGTGTGGTGGGCTGAAGTGGGTGTCAGCTTTTCTGCAGGTAGGAGTCTTAGAAAGTGCTTTCTGACAAAACTGCAAGTCTGTTTCTGGACACAAACACAAAAGCTTGGATCGGGAAGGTGGAAAAACTCTTGCTTCGTGCCTTATTAGAGTGCTGATATATATTTAATAGCTCACAAAATCCTCTCTGCATCCATGGGTCACTTTCGGTCGCATCAGCGATGATCTCCACACCTGAGATATACAATGCAGCCAGGGTGAGGGGTTAGTAGATCACGCAGTATGCCGTCTTCAGATTTTGCCTGCTTTCTCCACCATCAAATTATCCTGCTTTGTAAGCCAAGAAATAAATACCAGGGGAAGGGCCAGTTGTTGTTCAGCCATTCGCTGTAGCCAGCGTTCAATCACCTATAAAGAACATCTCCATAAAAAATAAAAAAAATCAGCCTCGCCACATCCATCCTCATCTCCGTAATGACAATTTCATCTCCACACCTTGCTTTCTTTAATGTTTCCCATCATAAAACCCCTTCAGTGTGTGAGAACTCCTGAAGCGGCATAAAGCTAACATGACGGTGGTCCGCATGCGTGTGTGACCCTAATTAAGAATCGAAAATTACCACCCCATTCCTGCTTCTGCATGTCCAATAATCCTGAACTTAATATTCCATAAAAAGAGCTCCACATGACTTCCCGTCACCCCTGCACCCTTGCGATGTATGTCATCCTGCTTTTTATTTAAGAAGTCAATATACCATTGTACGACAGTAGACATTTCTGACACAAATTATGTTCAACGCTGGATGAGCCTGTCTTTTTCAATTCTTTATTGATTGTACCAGCTCATAAAAAAAGAACGGAGGGGTGCGGGCGGTAGGAATTGGAAAAGGGTGGACTGCTGACTGGGACTATTTTCTTTGTCTGGATAATAAAAATGCTACTTCAGGACTTAGAAGGTTAAGTTCTAATGAGTATTTTGGATTGCGTGCGCCTGTTTAATGGCCTCATAAAGCAATGCTTTGCTTGGCTAATAGAGGCAAGCTCACAGGCGAAAATTCCCCGCTTCTTTTTGTTAAGAGCTGCAAAAGTGCACAATGTGGGATGGATAAATAATTCGAAGAGCGGGAATATGCCAATCATAAAACTCATTTGCTTGGCTGGACCATGCGTTATACAGTATTATCTCGTTAATGATGATCAGCAGGTGATGTTTCAGTGGGTTTCTAAAGACGTTTATGTGCAAAATAACCTAACGGTTGGTCCTGAATCATTCCGGTCAAAAACCAGATGACTTGTAAGATTCCGTTTTAAAGGATTTGGATGAGTTTTCTAAAGTGGGAAGAGCTCATTATCAGACAAGAACTGCATAGAATCGCTCCTACTCATGCTTGCGCTATAGGGTTTGTCAGTGAGGTTCAACAAGAGTGTTGTGGGCAGGACAGCTCTATAACTGTATGGAGCATATGCAGAAACGTAGGGCTGAGCCGATACACCATTAAAGTTTAAATCAGGAGCCTGTGACATGCAATCAATCCCCCAGCCAAGCCACCCTCCACCTCCATCTGCTACAATCTTGTAATTAACCTGTCAAAATATTTAGCGCAAAAATGATGCACAAGAACCTATGCGTCGTGACATTCTGCTCTGCAGATGTGGTGCATTAATAACTGTGAGAAAGTTTTGGTTTGCCGCAAGGAATACTTTACACAGTACTTCCTCTCCGGTTCAAATGACTCATCATAAATGGGATTTACCCTCAAGAAGCATTAGATTTGGAGAGGGCCAGAGCAGATGTATTGAGGTGGAAGGCATTGTGTCTTGATAAACTAGGATTACGCCAAGGTTTACCACACAGGAGGGAAAAAAAAGACCCTTCACTTGCATTTGCCTGAAGGAATAGATGCAGAAATCAGTAAATCAATAGGTCTGGATGACGTTAATGAAAATAAAAAACAAAACAAGCTTTCCTGATATGCATTTGAAGAATTGCACTAATAAAATATCATCCCTGCCCCGCACAGGCAAACAAGCAAGATATATAGCCTATGTTTCAATTATCTGAGAGATGTACTTAAAATCAATCGGATATTTATGATGATGACTTTTAAACTAGATTTGCATTTCCTGAAGGAAATACCAGCACTTGCAAGGCCGTAAAAGATAAGTGTTGAAGTTTCATGTAGTTTATGTTTTGGGTTTTGGTTCTGTATAGTGAAATGCCACATTTCCTTTGTCATGACACCAATCAAGCATTGTTTTAAGGAGACTACGCACAAATGTACCATAAACGACACCTTCAAATGATTAAACATATGCAAGGAAGTCTAGATCAATTACAGCTCTGTACAAAAACACTGCGACTCACAAGACAAAAAACACGAAAACACCTTTCTGTCGGGAAAGAGAGAAGCCGCAGCGTGTGAACACGCCGCCATCTTGAGTAGAAGATGGTGATTAGATTTTGAATGCTAAATATTCTATCAAATCAACTGAATATTTTTTACTTTAAATTTCAACACCTGTGGCTGTAAATTGTAAAATAAATGCACAAATCACAAATCAGTATGCAGAATTGCTAAATATTCTGCTAATGTAAGTTTATGTAATATTGTATAAGTATAAAGATTCAAAGTGAATTTATAAGTGAATGGAGTGTGTACGGGTAATTTATGAATTGTATCAATTGCGTCAAATATAAATATTTGGATGCCTTGCAAGCACTGTAATAAATGGTAAGGACATTGTAACAATTATTTTTATGAAATGCTCAAGAAGTAAGCCATTTATAAGAAACTGACCATATTCATCTCTGAAAGTGAAAAAAATGGCGACCACTGACTCATATGAATTAAAGTCAGAATCAAAAACACACTTCTCCAGGGTTTTAGGCTTGTTCTAGCGCCTTCCATCAGTCTTCCGACAGCCAGTTCAACCCCCAGAAGCTTCCTGCCACTGAAATATGTCAATGCAGGTATGAAGAATTCAGGGTAAGATTTTTGAGAGGTGTCTGCAGAGATAGCACATTCTCTTAGAAGGCCAGCAGATAGAAGATCAATATTCCCACACAACTTTCTTGTGATTAATTTTTAATGGCCAGAGGAACTTCTTCCTTATAAAATGTAAATGGCTTTAATGTTAAATGCAAAGGGAATGACAACTTGATCAGTCACCCTTTCCACTTGCTTTTCAGGAGATGGTGACCAGCAGAGTTGCTTGATGACATCTCTCTCTCTCCCTTCTCCCTCCAGAGACTCTCAAAGTGCTTTGCACAACCTTCACCACCTCCCCGCAGCCACCCAAAAGAGGCTATTCCCTCTCTCCAACCACATCACATGCAGCTGTACAGCGATGCTACAGGTAATAGTGAGTTTGGCTGAAGTGGGTGGATATGTCTGAAGAAAAGAGATGGATCTTCTCCAGCTCCAAATGTATTCTGTGGAGGCTGCTTGGAATCCAAAGTTTCAAACTACAGCGGCTGTTCAATGAAACAGCAACAGATAATGTTCCTTTCCTAAATTCCCATATGACTTAATCTATCCATTTCAAGTAAATTTATTTGTAGGATTTTTTTTTTGTTTGTTTACGCTTAACAAAATCTGCAAAGATAAAGTTTTTTTAGTAGGTGGTTAAACAGCAATCTATTCTTAGGTGATTCCCCTATAAGATTCTCAACCTAAACTGCAAGGACAAAACAAGATTTTTCTATTGATATTGCTGTCAGGTTGACTGTTGGATATGTACGAATCATGGGGTATAACAAAAGATTTCCTAGTATAACCATATTTCCGTGCTTGTACATCTGCTTTCGTAGTAGTACACAAAGATCCCAAATGATATATCCCTGTCAACAAAAATAACAGCTTCTGTGAAGTTGGCATTTAAGCCTTTTTACAGTACCCAAAACGGTTGTTAAAACTGACCTATAGTGAGTTACCACTAGTAAGGTGCAGAATCCAAAATGTATTGATTTTACGTCCATTCCTTCGGAAAGGGGCCACATGAGAATATTCCCACTCTTACAGCCAAAAAAATAAATAAAGTCCTAATGATTTCACAGTAAAATCAGAGGAAAAGGCAGTAACTTATGAGCGTCCAGTTGAAGAGATTTGCTCAACAACAAGGTTTAATTCCAACTGAGGGCTCAATAATAAAGATGGTCAGTGTGAAAGATTCAGCCAGTTAATGGAACTCTCACTTTTATAAAACCTTGTGTTTGTTAATCACTTGCAATTGATTAATGGCTTGTAAACATAAACATTTAATGATGTAGCAAACTCTACAAAAACTAAACAAATCAGTTTTTAATATTTATTAGTGAATGTCATATTTTTCCAGAACAGAAAATGTTGTAAAGAAAATAAAAAGAAATTCTGAGCCATAAAATAACATTTTTTTGTCCATTTTAAGTTTGAGTTTTAGTACAGTTATTATGGTACTTTGATCAGTCAGCAGAACATTACTTTTTGTTGAGAGCTGCATATGTAAATGGAATGCTAAAGAAGCTGACAGGTTTATGCCAGTAACAAAACTGTAACATTCAAATTTAAACAATGACATACTGCAAGCATCAGCAATTCGAGAGTTGAGCATTTTTGTGATTTGAAAACCACCTAAAAATTTTGCTACTGTGTTACATAGTGATATCTAAATAAAACACAAATATGACAGTGAATTTTAGAAATCTGTTAATATTTTTTGTAATAACTAAAAAAAATTAAATGTTTTCATGGTGAAAATAACAGTAAATTACTATAATAACTCTCAAAACACCAACATACTTTAAACTGTTCCCTGCTCATTACTATTGAAGAAACCAGTGCAACCTTTCATATGTTTTACTGAAGTAAATATTTCTCAGGTTAGTTTTGCTTTTGTAAGTCATGTTGTGCAAAGCTACCTTAATATCTTATCTGCAAAAATAGCTAAAACAGCTTGAACTGAAATGAAATAGCTTTTAGAGCCAGTAAACCCATATAGGAGGTCATGCTGTCACAAATGGGAGAGTTCATCACAAAAGAACCCACCAATAAACAGGATTTTCAGCAAAATGTAAACGGTGGAATAATCATAAAAAATAAAATACTTCATATTACAGGTTACATGAGAAATTGGCCAACAAATACTGCAATAAATAAACTGCAAAACATTTCTAATACTTGCCCAATGCCATTTACAAAAATAATAACTAAAATTGCACATTTGTGAAACTGAACTAAATCCCATGTGACAATTAGTCCCAGTCTCCTCTATGAAGTACCGTACCACCAGCCAGTACAAACCACAAACATTTACTGTACACCAAATTCCAACATTCATCACCCCTCACAGGTGACTCACTAAACCATTCGGTACCCGTTCCCCCAGCATCCGGGGAACATGATGTATCTGCTGTCTCCGTTCAGTTAATGAAAAAGAGCGGCCTGTCCCTTAGAACGCATGCTGGTGGGCATAATTGGATTGCAACTCGCCTGCAGTTTAGCCTCCTGCTTAAAACCCCACTCCATGACAGAATGCAGAAATAAGTGTGCGCTTTACGCTCTCTATTAGTTCGATTTATTCTGGGAGTTCTGTCTTATTGGGAAAGAGACACTTCAAAGGCCGGGGCCTATGGAGGAGTCATGCTACATAGGAAAAGCAGGTTATTCCACAAACCTGACAGAGTGTGTGTTAATTAATATAAACCTAAATAAAGGGTAGAGAGGAGGATAATCTAATGGGTTTCAGAGGGATATTATGTTTATTCTAAGCGCAGAGGATGCAAAACCCCAGAGACAAACAGGTACGCGTGGTTATAGACAGAGACAGATGGATCACAGAGGCACTCAGAAATTAGAACGGGGCCGGAGACAGAGGCCCGCTGCAGTTCTGGAGCTCTAAACGTGGAGATGGCACGAGAAAGACCGCAAGCTTGCATTCTGCCTGCGCTGCCTTTAAAGAACACGTGAGGGATTACTGTACGCTGCATCCTGTTCTGTACATTCATGTATTATTAGTAGTAGTATTATTATATTAATAATAATAATAATAATAATACATATATTAATTTTACTTTACACTACAGCACTAATTAAAATACTTGTCTTTATTTATATATATATATATATTTTTTTTTTTTACCTTATATTTATTTGAAAATCCAGAACAGGGATGCACACACCAAATCTGAAACATATATTATGCAGTACTATACTACAACATATCTACTAGTTCTCATAACATAAAAACATGTGATCTGTACCTTGTACACAACAAAAGGTTATATTCTGTATAGAAAGTATTTTTTGTGACATTGATAATAAGTCCTCTTTTTTCAATGTCATCAGCTTTTGCACATAATTTTTTTCATGGTGATCGAGAGGCAGTTAAAGCAAAACCACTGTGCTTTGTGTCGGTTCACGCAGGGGAAAGCAAAGAAATGACAGACAAATATATTATGATGTCAAACATCAAAGATTCTCTGCATAATTCCACCGGAATTCTGCTTAAGTACGGGATGAATTATTACAGCCTGAATTATATGATTCCTCAGCATGTTACCCACAAGAGCTGAACATATATATATATATATATATATATATATATTTCTGTCTCTTTCCATGAATAGGCTACAAAATAGGTCCTGTTTAAAAGTATTGAAAGGGAAAAAGGGGTTGCTTAATTCTTTGTGTCGGTTGTTTCATCAACACAGGCATAAGGACAAGATTGCAGTTCTTTAATGTCATAGCAAGACACCAGTTCACTCTGTGCAATAAGCTATAATCAAATTACAGATTTCAATATCTGTCTCTAAATGATTAAAAACATGTAAAAGAAGATTAACCGAGAGAAACCGTGAAAATTAACATTCCAAGAAAGATGCAAATTCCATTTGGATACATCATTCATCATTTGGGCAAACTCAGAAATATGCGCGTGGTGCAATTCTTGCTACTACAATCTGATTATGCCCAATAAATTCTGAAAACACAGAGGCAATATTAATCTCGTGGAACAATACTGTTTCAAATGCAGATTCTTGTTGATATTTCCTTTCTGCTAGTGGGTATCATGCAGTATTAATGAGACTATATGTAATCGTCACTGTATAACTGCACGCTATACAGAAATTACAGGAATACATTTGTATAAGTAGAACAACTGCTTTTAATCTAATCCGTGGCTGCAGAACTGCAACACTAAAGAAAAGTTTGTCTTTTTTAAAGTAACAGTCAGCTCAAATTCATGCATCCCTGCCTTACGTATATGTATTGTAGTTCTGAAGACATGCTGTGCAGTTCTATATGGCATACATTTAAAACACTGTGACTGAGATATTCACTTTTATAATACACAAGCATGTGTGACTCATATGTACAGTATATATGTATATACACTCTGAATCTGAGCAATTACCCACACACTGTACTGCCTTGAAATATAGTGATATCATGATTCACATGATACTTTTCACATCTTTTTTAATGCAACTAGTCATACCATTACAGTTTTGGTTTGGTTTATTGTACTAGGCTTTTCACACTACACTTCGCCCTAGGGTTAATACCCTGGGTAAAGACCAGTTAAAGGTTCACACAAAAATTCTGTCTTTATCTGAGCTCTCTTTTCAATATAACAAAAATGAATGCACACTGTTCAAATAAGCATCTCAACGTATTATAAATATGATTCATTTGACTCTTCTTGAAGTCATACAATATCTTTGCTTGAGGAAAAGACTGAAATATGTCTTGTAATCTTTAATCCTGTCGCGGAGTCAATAATGAATTGTTCTTTTGAGTTGGATCTTTTTTAACAAGCTGGTTAGTTCAATTTACAAAATTATTTCTGTAAAACAGTAACACCTAGAACAAGATAACATAGAATTGTAGTATATTTACCTATGGTCAAGAAGGAAATCTTTAAAGTCCAACATGCCTCTACGTCTCCAAAAACATATCTATACTGTACATACAATTCACTTCAGTCTCCAGCTAAAATAAACACTAGTGGTAACACCAGCCATTTTTATTGCTAGTCACATAAAAAGTATGATTACAGGGGCAGATGTTTGAGTAATAACAACATGGTTCCTTGAAAAACACTTTTACCATAGTGCATGCTTTGCAGACTAATAGACTTGTTTGCATTGATGTTTTCATAACATAACTAGCTCTATATCAGGGGCGTTTCCTCCGAGGAGGCAAGGGAGGCAGTCGGTTATGATTGAATGTGATTGGTTCGTGTGATAAATCCTGCCTCTTGTTTTCGTGCGAGCTCTCGGTCTGAATGGAGAAAATGATGGCGTTATTGACTAATTATAAGGTAAGTAAACAACTCTCCTACTTAGATATCACTGCTTTGCATCACATCAAAATGAATCATGAAATGACTTGAAAACGTGATGACTCAGTTTTTAGTGAGCATTCAGCTTGATGAAATGAAAGATGTATCTTCGTGCCTGTGACAAAGTTTACAGGGCTTTTATGACGATGACCCGAAAATAAGTTGACTATTAAAAAGAACAGCTGAACATCAGTTCACAAATAAAAAACGGAGTGTCTATTTACAAGTGCAAATAGCCCGCCTTGTTGGCAGAGGCTATTTACACTAACTCTGTCCATCAATGTGTGATTACAAAGCATTACAAAAGACTATCGTCTAATAACAGCTCCAGTGGCGTAGAAGGTAAAGTTGTGCTGAAGTCGTTTTTGACACAATCGACCGGGGTTTGAATCGCGTTTTGCCTAACTTTTTTTTTTCTACTTTTTCAAATCAGATATCAGGTCGTTGTTGTTGTTATTATTGCATAGTTTTATAATGTACTATAATACTGAGGTGCAGATAATTGCCACTATCTGCAATATGTAGTATAAATAGCAGAAAATCCTGCTAGGTGTAAATAGAATCTATAGCTATTGGCACTTAATATAAACATTAAGTGTAACAAGGACATGAATTATATACACATATATATATATATATATAACTGCCTCCTCATTTTAAAACACCACGCCACAGCTCTATATGTATGGCTTTTCTAACTTAGTAAACTTGCTCAGTAGCCCACCTGATACAGCTTTGCATTTGCAATGCGGTATGAGTCCTTAGTTTATGTGGCTATTATATATGCAATAGAGCATTATCATTTTAACACCACTGCCACGATATGTACAACAAGCAATGTAACAAAGTGTTGCCTGATTCACGTTCATCTGTTTCGGATTAAATTGAACGGGCTTTTAGTACCACTCACTGGACATTTCACTTTGAAAGTGTCAAGAAACTGGCAAGGAGCAATAGACTCTTATATAATTTTGCTGAAAAGAGTCTGAGTTGAGGAAGTCTTTATGGAGATAATGTACTCTATATTTACGTAATAATTGAAAAAGAGGCTATATTTTCATTTCATTTATAATGGATTAAATCAACATAAAAAGAACAAACTGAAAGAAACACTAAAAATCCTTCCTTTCAACCTCGTTTGAATGTTTTTTGTTCTTCCTTTTCATCATCTTCTTCCATTAGTGCTTCCCCTAGCATTTTAATGGCGGTGTTATTTCAAAAACTCAACCTATAAAAGGAAACATAATTAAAATAGGATTTCTAATTAGCTTGCCCTTCTTAGAATTGGATTCGGCTGCCTCTCCACACCCATTACGATGCGTAAGCTGAAAAAATGTCATCTCAATTTAAGAGGTAACGTCAGCAACTTGCACTTCATAGAGGCAGAGGAGCATTTTGCAAACCTCTCCCTTTGTTCTCTGACAGGTTTATTGGCAGGACTTTGACATGTTTAATCCTATCAGGAGATGGGCACGTTGGGGATTGAGTCTGTTTTATCTGCGAGGGGAGGAATCTCCACCCCGTTAAGAGTCGGAGCCTGATCATCGCGGGGCCTCGGAGCTGTCATACTCGCAAGTTGCATCCTCATGCACAGGAAATAAATAAATAAATATTTCATGATCCATCTTGGTCAGGATCAAGGTAATCTCATATCTTTCTTTCTCTCTCTGGATGTAAGCTGAGAGAACGATGGGAAATCAAAGTTAGCTGAAGTTGATTCACCTTGTGTCTTTCAGAGAAGTGAAAACTAGGTCTATATTTGTTATCCTTGTTTAACCTTTATACTTAAAACTTTGTTTTTTAAGACCCCATGAAATTGCTTTGTGAATGACACTTTCTTTCCTGCGTTTCCTATTGAAGCAGGCAGGTTTGTCAACATTTGGAGATTTGACCTTAAAACTTAACTCTAATCTTGCAGTCTTTAAACTATTGGTTGCCTGCTGTATAACATTAGTGGCTGAAGTGGTCAAACTCTTGCCAGCCATGTGTCAAAAACAGCATCCTGAACAGCTGGATCACTCTCTGGTGTGGGAGCTGCTCGAACTCTGCAACGGGTGGTGAGAGCAGCAATGCAATCAAGTAAGACCGACGATATCAGGTAAAAATCCCACTCACCCATCCCATAGTGTACTCACAGCCATACCATCTGGAAGAAGGTTAAGGACTATTAAAGCCAAAACAACCAGACTAAAAAGCCGCTTAATTCCACAAGCTGTCAGACTGCTCAATAACTCCATCTGACAACCCTCAAATGGACTGTCCATCCTCAACTCAAGCACAAACGCTACATAAACCCTAGACTTCTTATTTCTGTACTTCACCGCAATACATGAAGCCCTAACTTTTTCTATCTTTCACTGCATTCATTGTCAGCACTATATCACAGTGAGCATTGCTCGTTATGCCATTTTATATAATGATATATGGGTAGTTGGCATGAAATAGTCTGGAGTGTCCTGTGGTGTGACATGCTATACTTCATCTAAAGCCATTTAGATGAACTGCATTTAGCTAATTCTTTTATAATTATTATGCATGCAGCTTTTATGACCTCATACTAACTGAGAAACTACATGCAATATTTGTACTTTAAAAAAAATAATTTTACACACCGCAGGATCATTTAAAATGAACTAGTGAAGGCAAAAAGTGTTTAAAAATCATCTATTATATGTTGTAGCATGCTTATATATATATATATATATATATATATATACACAGTATATACATAGATCTTTGTTTGTTTTTACACCTCTTATTCTTTGGGTTTTTTTTACACTTGTCCTGTGAGGTCTAAGAAAAGATGCAACAGATGCTGTGTAAAATGCTATAACCATGTCTAAAAGAAATAAAGATTAGCTTCATAAATTGAAATTGAACTTTGATACAAAATAACAAAAAAAAATAGTTATGGGTTGCCTGAACAACTAATCAGTCTTAAGGAAGTCTTACTACACTCAAAAATGGCACAATTTATTATTAACTATTTGCATTTGACTTTATTTAAATAATAATAAATGCATTTTCAAAATGCATTGATTCAAATTGGAAAGAATCAGCATAAATTTGTTAACTGTTAAAATTACATTTATTCAGTTATAAAGTATAAAGACAAAATGTGGCTAACTTTGGATCAAGCATTATTAAATTAGAAAACTGTAAAACAAATTGGATTCATTGATGATAAATATATAAACCTTTATTTATTTATTTATGTAGAACAAATGTATTAGTGCTGTCAAACGATTAATTGCAATTAATTGCATCCAAAATAAAAGCTTTTGTTTACATAATACATGTGTGTGTGAACTGTGAATTTTTTTATGTATATATATATATAAATACATACACATGCATGTACAGTTGAAGTCAAAAGTTTACATACACCTTGCAGAATCTGCAAAATGTTAATTATTTTACCAAAATAAGAGGGATCATACAAAATGCATGTTATTGTTTATTTAGTACTGACCTGAACAAGATATTTCACATAAAAGATGTTTACATATAGTTAGGGATACATATAGTTAGCCTGTAGTCTCCTAGGCATGCTGTCATCCAGCTTCATGCAAACCTCAACTTCAATGTTTTTTCCCAGACTCGGTCTGAATAATTTTTGGTCCCAAAATTTCTTCATACAGTGGACTACCAGTAAAACTGATACAAATTTGGGACCAAAAATTATTCAGACCGAGTCTGGGAAAAAACATTGAAGTTGAGGTTTGCATGAAGCTGGATGACAGCATGCCTAGGAGACTACAGGCTAACTATATGTATCCCTAACTATATGTAAACATCTTTTATGTGAAATATCTTGTTCAGGTCAGTACTAAATAAACAATAACATGCATTTTGTATGATCCCTCTTATTTTGGTAAAATAATTAACAT
>NW_015541005.1:747101-766089 GCF_001515605.1 Sinocyclocheilus anshuiensis | reverse complement strand
AATGCTGGGAACCACTCGTTATAAATCTCCTAACTGTGATATTTTCAGAAATAGAAGTCGCGTTTTTTTCTTCTGAAACGTGCTGCGATTTATATTCCAAAACCACTCATATAATGCAGAAACAATCAAGCAAGCAAAACATGCGCAACGCGTGCACGTATTTCAGAATAGTAAGAATAGTACAGTCTAGCGCATTTCACACAGGCTGTTAGTTTCACTTTCGCCAGAAAGTTCTAAGGTTGAGGTGGAAAATAAATTATGTTTATAGTGAATGCCCCTATAAATGGTTTTATTTGTACGATTTAGTTTTAATCCAAATGATGCGTGCTAAGTGAGTGAACATCAAAGATCACACAACAGAAGTGCGTGCGCACTCTCTCTCTCTCTCTCTCTCTCCTAAGTAACAAGTAACTTGTGCATTGTTTTACTTGTTTTTGACATATCCGACCGAACTACAAACTTTCCACTGTGAGAAAAAGATATATTCACTCGACAAGCTCACGCATCTGCGCCGCCGCGCGCTCAATCCACTCAGCATTGCATACATATACTTCGTAGTAGACATCCTTAACTCCATTCTACTGTCTGTTGTTCTGTTGTCGGTGTTTCATTGTCTGAATATGGCGCTTATCACATGCTGTGTGGTATCGGCGTTTGGTATCGGGGCATTTTAACGAGTACGAGTACGAGTACAGGAGCTCAGTATCGGGCCCGATACCGATACCAGTATCGGTGCATCCCTACATATAGTCCACAAGAGAAAATAATAATACTGTTTTGTTACCTGAATGGTCCACAGCTGTGTTTTTTGTTTCGTTATAGTTGTTTATGAATCCCTTGTTTGTCCTGAACAGTTAAACTGCCTGCTTTTCTTCAGAAAAATCCTTCAGGTCCCACAAATTCTTTGGTTTTCCAGCATTTTTGTGCATTTGAACCCTTTCCAACAGTGACTGATTTTGAGATCCATCTTTTCACACTGAGGACAACTGAGGGACTCATACGCAACTATTACAGAAGGTTCAAACGCTCACTGATGCTCCAGAAGGAAAAACCATGCATTAAGAATTTGAATTTGAAGATCAGAGTAAATGGAACTTATTTTGTCTTCTGTGAAACATATAAGTATCTTCTGTAGCTTCTGAAGCATCAGCGAGCATTTGAACCTTCTGTAATAGTTGCATATGAGTCCCTCAGTTGTCCTCAGTGTGAAAAGATGGATCTCAAAATCATACAGTCATTGACAAACATGCATTACGTTAAATGTATTAGTTTCTTGATGTTAAAACTGTGTAATCCAAATAGATGGAAATTTTATATGCAATTAAAATACATCAATCTTAAATTTAGGCCTAAATACACTGTTTCCCTGCTGTTTTGATCACAAGTCTTATTGTTTTATGCATGATCGCTTCTCAAGCATTATCTTGTTTATAGGTTGTTTATATTTTAACAGACAGAAAACAAGGCAAAAATATAGAACATGTTTTCTTACAGGGCATGTACATAAGATTCACGCAAAAACAGACATAGAATTTTTAAGACTGATTTTTTTATTTATTTTATTTTTTTTACTTGACACATCCTTAAAGCTCAACAATTAATGCCGGACAAGACACAGCGGCCAGAGATATCCATCTGAAAGTGTACATCTGTACTTTTACCATCGCTGATAGGAATATAATCTTGACTATTCCTTTTACACTATTGCTGATTAATTGATAAATATCCTTCAGGGGACTATGCATTGACTGGATAAAGTATGGGGTCAAAGGTCGCACATTCACAGCACTACATCTCCATATTGGCAGATTCAGTACAGTCGTATGATTGATATAAGAGCCTCCACTGAGCAATGACTCCTGACAACCACTCAAAACTGTATTGTCAAAGCTATTTCATTATTAAACATCCTATCTAAAATCATCAAGTCTAATTTGCGCCTTTTACCAGAGCCGAACCTCTCTCTTTGACCTGTCCTTGCTAAAGTTACAGAATAACTGTTCTCATATCGCTTTATAAAAGGCATAGCAGGCCGTGTTCCCGCTGATTGCAATGAATAATGCCCACGGGTATTTGCTAAATCTATGCAAACCTTCTGACACAGTGTATTCATCAAGATGTCAGACGTTGAAGGACAGATGTGGGGAACAACACCTTAAGAGTTGTCTGATAGGTGCGTGTGGAAATCAGCGCATACATCCGAACGCCTTGATCAGAAGTGTGGGGAGGCAGCCAGAGCCCATTCGCATCCCACACCTTCAAACACAGAGCACCTGTCTCTTCACTTACCTAGAAGAAACGTACCCTGACATCTGAGGTGACTTTCAAAGGCCTGAAAGGTAAAACGGAGTATCTGTGCATGGCTCAACTGCTAAGTGGCTCCCTCAGACAGTGAAGAACGTCTGATACACAGCAAGAAAAAACCTTGACTCTGCACTGGAGATGAACGTCTTCCACATTTTGAAGACACATGCTCAGCAAAAGACTGCATTGTGGATTTTTTCATGTATGAGAGAGAAAATGAGGTAGATAAACAAAATAGAATTAAAGGGCCAAATATTTACTTATACTATCGAATATTATACAACGTTAGTTCCGATCCTCAAATTTGATTGGCCAAGAGGCATTCCAAGAACAACAGTGCAACATCACTGGGACTTTTCATTGCTTTTATCATGCCGCTTGTCTGTCTGTTTTTGCAAGATTAAGGTTTTGACTCCTTTCAGAACTCTTTTAGTTGGTGGAGAAAAGAAAAACACCACAAGATGTTTTAAGACATCATTTAATTTAAACTTTTTGAATATATATAATTTATAAAATCCAGTATAACTGATTAGTAGACTGGACAGGACGATTAGTAAATATAAATATGCCGTATGTAAAATATAACAAACATTTATATATGAAATTTTACCATTATTACATTTTCAGTAAACTACCATTTACAAGTTTGGGGTTAGTAAAATGTTTAATGTTTTTAAACAAAGTGTTTTATGCTCAACCAAGGCTTAATTTATTTTGATTAAAAATACAGTAATATTGTAAAATATTGTTACATTTGTTAAATAACTTTTCTGTTTTAAAATATTTTAAAATGTAATTTTACAATTTAATTTCTGCAATGGTAAATCAGAATTTTCAGCTGCCAATACTCCAGTGTCACAAGATCCTTCAGAAATCAAGCTAATATGCTGATTTGCTGCTCAAGAAACATGTCTTATTATTATCAGTGTTGAAACAGTAGTGCTGCTTATTTTTTTTTTTTTTCAGGATTCTACGCTGAATAGAAAGTTCAAAAGAACATGATCACATTTATATGAAATTTCTGCAACAATGTAAAAGTCTTTACTGTCACTTTCGATTTAACGTGTCCTTGCTGAATAAAAGTATTTCTTTCTTTCAAAGAAAAATACATAAAATTGTATATACATAAAATAGAGAAACATTTTAAAACAATAAATTCTTAAAATTATGGGACATGAAGGCACAACGCTATAAAGTCACCGTTTTTTACTTTGATGCTGTTCTGCACTTTGAAATGGGCTTCCATATATAATATCATCAGACGTTTTATTTAAGTCCCTTTAATGGAAAGGATGGTCAAAGATGAAACAGGAGACGATAGAGAGAAGTGGAGAGATGTGATCTGAAAATGACCTGAGCTGTATTCAAACTCGGGTCGCCTACAGAAAAGCGCTAGCCTAACAAATAAAGGAGCACACGCACTACCCGCCCAGCCACATCTCCTACTGAGACACACTTCTGAGTTCACCTCAGAAAGTAACCACAGCCAACAAACACAAAACTTTTAGAGGAATTTTAAGGCACACAGACTGACAGTCTGTCAAAAACAGCTCTCAGGCAATACATGTGGCAATGCTGTATATACAACAATGGCCGCCGGGTTAGACTTTGGCTTGGCTCATTTTGGAATATCTCCGGCTCCTCAGACCGAAGAAATTGAAACTAGCAGTACAGGTGGCCAACATCTATTATGTCGAGAGATGCAGATGGAGATGGTGAGCTGCCTGAGAGAGTGCATTGTGTGGAATTGAAGGAAGCTTAATGTGCGTGCGCGTGTTTCTCCCCGTCCCTTTTTCCATAATGGCAGTGATGATGGTTATATGGGATAGATAATAGACATTATAATAACATGCTGCTGGATAATCCAGGCATGCTGCAGGGGGAAAAAAAGAAACATCTGTACCAAGACGGGCAGAATTGATATGAAAATATTCACTTTTTCTAGCATAATTACAATGGCAGAGACACGGGCCAGCTTTGCAAAGGTCACCGGGCTGTCCTCAAGCTCATGTTGAGTGTTTGTCACGCTTAGATGCTTGCAGAATACATCAAAAGCAGCTGGTTTTGACAGTCCAAGGCAGGATGCCATTACTAGGCGAACCGGTCAAACGGAACTGTGAAAAAAATACTCGATTCATAACGCCGGAATGTAGCTTACAAGTGAAGCGTTCTCCACGGCATGTGGAGAAATTTTGGGTGCAGGGAACGGATGTCATTTCCGGGGTTGGGGAGCCCGAATGGAGAACGGGCATGGCAATGTACCTATCGTATAGAGCAGCACTTCTCAACTGGATTTGCTGTAGGACCCAAGTGGTTACCTAGAACAGTATCACAACAGTTTAGAATGCAAAAATGATATTAAAATCATTTATGAAATGTATTAATACTATTATGGACAGTACAGGCCCAACAATACATAAAACTATTAAAGAGACAGTTCACCCCAAAATGAAAATTAATTTATTAGTTCCAAATAACGTACTTTCTTCGGTGGAACACAAAAGATGTTTTGAAAAAACAACATGAGGGTAAATAAATTATGACCATTTTGTTTTATTATTTCATTCAATTTTATTTCATAATTTCATCTTTTTTTATATTAGTAAAATTTACAAATGTCATCCATGGAAAAAAAAAAAAAGTTTTCTTTTTCTTTTTTTCTCTTTTTGACCACTGGGCTTAAAAAATACAAAAATAAAAAATTTTAATTTGACAGACAAATTTACTCCAAAATACCAAAGTGTATGATTGTACACACATTCGTTGAATTCAACAACAACAACAACAAATAAGACTTTGCTTTTCCTTTTTACGGTCCCAACTATATCCTAACATTTAGCCATATTTTTCCCTGTTGCAACCCTCTGGTAGAGAACCATATAGATAAAATAATAATAAATATAAAACTAATAATAAATACAATGTATAATACATTAACATCCCTGTTTCAGTCTCAGAGTAGTAAATAAAATAAAATAAAAAAAGGTCATTGTGAGACAATTTAAAACAATCAACTGCCATTGTAACAACAGTTACATTGTGAATTACAAAATTACATTATTGAAACTGTATCTCGTACTTTCACAAATACTAGATATAAGGTCACACTGTAGGATATGTCACAACTTTTTACTCTGAGGCAGAAACAGGCTTTCATTTATACATTTAACCATTTTTTTTTCCTGTCCATGACCCTGTTATACCTGACTTGCAACCCATTTTTGGGTGAAGAACCACTGATGTAGACCTCATGAAAAATGACAGAGAATTCTGGGTTAGTCTAATCAAGCTTAATATAAAGCCACAGTGCTGGCAGGACACCAGAGCCCCAGCGAACGAGATAGCTGGCCAGTGACAGCGTCATTCACCTTTGATCTTTACTCAAATGCCAGTGTCCATCAGTGGCTCCATTACTATCCACTGGACACAGTGACACGGCAGACAGCTGCCAATTACAGCGCAGCCCGAGGCTAAGGGTGCAGGCCACTAACCATGTGGCATGGACTCTACAGGATCAGAACTACACAGGATGCTGCTGAGCTTTGGCTGGATAACTGGGCTGAGGCATGTTTGGAGTGTGCAGAGACAGGGCTGGTACAGAAACATCCCATCTGATTTGAACCATCAGCCATCGCCATTTGTCCTACACTGGGCTCGGGTTCAGAGGTGCTTCTCCTCCCTCAGAATCGAACATTGCATTTCACGCTTGTTAGCTTGAAGAAAATGCCCAACTTTTACACAACTAATGAGATGAAGCTAATGGCCTAATGGCAACCGCTGAGGCTGTGTGGTTGTTTTAAAATGAAAAATAAATGAGAAGCCCTGCATATACAGAATCGCGGAAACGTAATGAGTCTCTGATATGCTTTTTGAGGCATAGCTTCGCTATAATTTGCACCTCATGCAGTAGCATTAAAATCATTCATCAACTTTTTCTTTTTTTCCCCTTCTTTCTTTCTTTTTTTTCTGCCGTAACAACTTAAAGAGCAAAACACAAAGCACTGATATTTAAGCTTTGCATGAATGTGTTTGCCTGAGGGGAGGTTGCGTGCCTTAAATTCTCCATATTCATGAGAACAGTTTGTTTGCATGTCAGAAAATATAATCCTTATCAGATATCTTTTTCTTATCCACTGAAGAAAGATTTTGAACTTGTGTCTATGAATTTCGGGTAAAATCATCATTACTTTCTTTGAACACAAAAATGAATAATTTCTTTCTCATTTTACATACACACACAAAAATAAAATAAAATAAAATAAAATAAAATAATCCAGAAGTAGGCACCCTTGGTGGAAAGTTCGATTTTCTGGTCCCTTTTGAAATTATAACAATGTCCATGAATACATTTCACTATATGTAATGCATCATTTTAATGAGGATTGTCATATTTCTTTTTATCAATAACACACAGGGGAAGTAAGATATACAGTACAGCATGTAAGCCTGTGGAGAATCTAAAACTGTCAGCCTTCAGTATGGTGAAGCACTTGATATTCAGGCACAGTGACTGTCAATCTTCCCCACAGAGAGATCGATAAATGACTACGAAGAGAAGGAAAACTTTACCCCGGGCTAGTGAATAATCAATATCTCTGTAGGTCTGCCTAATTAAACTGCCACATTAATATATCTTTCAGTGAAATGTACCAAAGAATGTATATGCAAATGTGAAAGCCGTAAAGATAAAAATGTGCTTCCTTACATATAATATTAGTTTTGAATATGGATATTTATGAGAGGACATTAAAAGCACTTGCATCTAAATGTCAACACCTTGCTTGGTGTGTTTTATTTGATTAATTATACATTTCATTTCCCTCTGAAACTAAAACAAAGGTTGGAAAAATTATATACTGCATTTCAAATGCATATATATATATATTCAGTTAATTAAAGGTCTTGTCAGACTGATTAAAAAAAATGAATGTTTATTTGAAAGAACAGGTTCATAAGAATCATCCGTTTGTGAACTGAACATTGATTTACTAAAATGAATCTGACTCACTGAAATTAATCAGTTCATAAGAGTTAATTGTTTGCAAATGAGACTACACTGTAGCATATTTTAATCCACTAAAATTAATAATCATTTCTTCGTAGATCGTGCTGGTTCCACTGCATGTTTTTGATTCACTAAAAGAAAAAAAAAGAAAGAAAAAAAAAACATTTGCAGCCCACAAGGAGTTTCTTGTCACTATTATGCAGCACACTGTCTTTCTTTCATCGCATTCAGTACAGACTCCAAACTCACATTCACAACACAACAAAACAGCAAAATATTGCTTCGCAAAAGATTCAGCAGTAGGCTATGTAATTTATGTCATATGTCATTCTTTTCCCTGATAAACACAACAGCATGATTGTGACATCGCTTTATGGAAAGGATCAAAGTTTGTAACACTTCAAGATTCTATTTCCGTTTATTTTCATGCATGTCCAACCTCCAGAGTGCTTTCTAGCACCTCTGGATTGAGCATGTGGCTTTTGGCCCCAGATTAGCATAGAAGAAGGAAGTATTAATATATAATTTATTGATGAGGCTACAATATGCGGCTGAAGTGGACTGGAGCGTGGAGAAATCCCTCAAAACTCCCTTACGTCTGCAATATGCACACGCCGCCATGTCTTCATTTACGCACTTCATACATACTAATACGTCTTCTATTTTCTCCCAAAGCCTAGTTTATGGCAGTGGATGAAGCAGAGAGAATGTGGCCGGGTCTATAACTAGCACTGGAGGGAGAGATTTCCACGGGGGAAAAGTGCAGATCAGGAAGCCAGCATGACTGAAGCCCTTAATGCAAGATCTGCTGAAGAAACCCATCAAGTCGGGTGAAAGCATGTTTTTTTCTGGGCCCAAACAAGGTCGTTTAAAGAACCTATAGTGTCCCAGAAAGTGACAATGAAGGAAGAGCATCCTTTTAAGGGGAGGGGGATGGTTACATGAAACACTATTGCTACTACTATACTAAATTCTCCTTTCACAGATTTGTAATTTACAAAAAAACATTCCTCCTTTTGTCCTTGCCTTAGTTCAGACGACTTAAAAGGAACTGCCGAGCGGAGGTTCTGAAGTTTAATTTCAGAGGACAAGGCAGGGAAAAAAACCTGATGCTGCGTTTAATTCTGGGATGAGTGGATTTTTTCATTTCATGGCCGATAAGATCAGAGAACAGGTGAGGCTAGCTCTCGATCTTTTCCAGGCAAACACCAATCAATTCCCATTAATAGAGCAGGGTGTAGGTACAATTTCACGACTGCTGAGAGCGATATCCCTGGCCAAGAGGGTCGTCTGGCTGACCAAACTGTTCTCCACTAGTCCGTTTGCTGGATTAGTTGCCAATTTGGGCTCTGACTTTGGTGCTAAATAATGTGCGAGAAGCACCACTGATAGAAAAGCAGTCACTTTCTATTAGATAAAAGCAAGGCATCATAATTATATTTTACAAGTTGCATTGACAAAAGGTAAGAACGAATGAGGAAGCAACATGATGAGGGAGAATAAGTATACAGAAAAAAGAAGAAGAAGAAGAAGAAGCATCTTAAGGCGGCATATGCGAAATTAAGGCGGCTTCAAGAGTAAGATATTAGGGCAGATATTGAAGATATGGCCAATATTATAATTATTTTCATGTTACATTAAAAATACAAAAAAATTTGATTGATGCTTAAATGAGTTTGAGCATCGCAACATGATACTGTACAAATGTAAACATGGATTGGATTACATTTAACAGTGTTATTAAATTATTAGTGTTTTTAAAAGGCAGTAGGGCTGTCAAAAAAAAATTAGAATTTCGAATATTCGTCTTGTTGCATTCGAATTTTAGGTGTGCGTTAAGGCAGCAGCCTTATCAGCGGCGCACGAGATGCGATGATGATGTAAGTGTCGTTGCATTATAATGTTTTTGTTAGCCTATCCAGTTGAAGCCACTAGATGCGGTGCTGCTGCGTTGTTCAGTAAAAATATAGCGGAAAAAGAGTCAAGTCAAGTCAAGTCAAGTCAAGTCAAGTCAAGTCAAGTCAAGTCAAGTCAAGTCAAGTCAAGTCAAGTCAAGTCAAGTCAAGTCAAGTCAAGTCAAGTCAAGTCAAGTCAAGTCAAGTCAAGTCAAGTCAAGTCACCTTTATTTATATAGCGCTTTTAACAATACAGATTGTGCATGTTTAGAAAGCCATGTAAAATTAATGCAAGTTTAACTGTCTAACAGGTTTTTCCCCATCCCACTGCAACTCGTGTTTTTAAATGAAAAATGTACTCTGTGTGATTGGCTTTCTGCCCTTTGAGTTAAACTATGCATACATACATGATGCTGTTTTGTTTATAGTTGTTTAAGCAACTTAATTATAATTGGTTTATAAACATTATTTTAAACACTGCACTTTTTTTTCACAGATAGTCATGTTATCTTATGCTTTGAATGATGCGCCCTTTTGTGGTCTCAGGAGAGAAGCCAAAAGCTTTTCTTCACCCTAACTGAAATTATGCATTTTAAATTTGAATATAATTCGAATTTTGATAATATTTAAGTACAAAATTCGAATTTAGTTTTTCAGCCATTTTGACAGCCCTAAAAGGCAGTGTTGTTATTGTTAACAAAAATTAAATTAACAATTTTCTGTTATTGAAATTAAGCTAAAATAATATAAATATTAGAGTTAATAGTAATACTGAGTATAGAGTTCATAGTAATATTAGAGTAAATAGTATAAAAAAAAAAACTTTAGGAAAAATTACACTTAAACCCTAAAATAAAAAGTAGCCTTGGCAGCTGACTGAAATAATCTGAATAAGTTGAAGTAGAAGTGCCAAAATTAAAAAAAAAAAAAAAAGTTTAATTAAAATAAATATTAAAAACTAAAAACAGCAAGAGAAGCACATAATTAAAATGTAACATTTAAACTAAAATAACAATTAAAAATACAAAAATATTTAATATTTTTCATATTTTAAAGTTCAGTGTAAATAAAATATTTTATAAAATTTTTGCATGTGTTGTGTAATAAGAATATCATTTGGTTATCTTTTCAGTACGCTTACATTGAACTCAACTGAGTCAAACTGCTGTCTATGTAAGTACAGTGGTAGGCAGTGAGGTAATAGGTTATGCTATAAAAAAGGGAACAAGAGAAAAATACATCTATTTTAGGCAAGGAGCAAAGCCCTCATTTATAAAACTCTCTTGTTTATCAAAACACATGCTTGCTATGGCAAGCCATTCATAGGTTGCAGTGAGAGATCGGTGGCAGGCAGCACCCGGTGGCATTGCTCGGTTGGACCGCTAGCCTCCGACTTCACCCCCTGCCTCTTCCTCCTCCATTAGCGCACTGAGGAGAGAGTTATAGAATCCTCCCCCACAATAGGCTTTGCTGCAAACCTGTCTGTTAGTGAGCTAAATGGCGAGCGAGATACCGTAAAGAGGAGAAAATATCAGGTAATTGATTAGAGGCGCAGGGACTGAGCCTTCATTTGTGAAAGTGCTGCCGGGTTCACAATCCACATCCCGCTGCCTCTCCTTATTTCGTGGAGAATGGGAACTCATGAGCAATTGATACACTCCGTTAGCTCTTATCATGGTGAGTGTGATCGGATGTAGCCTGAGGGATACTTTATACAGTTTAACACTGGTACATAAAAAGGTAATGTTCTCTGTGAGGAGCTGGATTAACTGGTGAAGGCACTACACACTCCTGATATGTGCTGAGGAAAGAGGAAAAGGAAAAAAAACAACAAGCATGCCGTCACTTTCTCATCTGAGGTTGTCGGTTATGCCCAGTGAGATTAGCGCGGATGCAATAAAGCAAGTCTACAAGAAATGCTTTGCTGTTTATTGAGTGCCATCTGGCGCATCAAAATAAGTGGGCAAATTAACTAAGACTAAAGAGTTTGCGCATTCGTGCTAACAGCTGATATTTTACCTTCCTCTGAATCGAATCCAAAACAAGCCTTTTAAGAATGAAAATACGGTTCATTTATTTTATAGCTGTGCCACTGTGTAGCAAGGTAATTATTTATTTATTTACTTTGTTTTGCACTGATATGCACAATTAACTAAGTAATATATATTTTTAAAGACATTAATGCCAAGTTTTTTCATGAAACTAGATGGCGCAGGTGATGGGTTCTTATTTCTTTTGAATTGGTTTGGTACTATTTTCACAAGTAAGGTGTACATTTTCAAAACTCTTAGTACAAAACTTTAGTCATCACACTTGTAACACGACTAGTCATTCTTTCAAACCCTGATCTCATGATTTCATTGTAGTTGTGCATATTTTCATTCCACATAATCATTGTTTTAAAACACAAGATCATTGTGATACGTATTGAGAACATTTGAATTGATCACCAAAACACAACAGTATGATCTTCTTTCAATTTAGTACTTTTAACAATCAGTTCATTCAAGAGCATAGGCACAGGAAGTGGGGGTGCTGAGGGTGCTGCAGCACCCCATTTTTTTCTGTGGTCAACTGTTGGGAATAAAAAAAAAATTGAAGTGTCTATTTTACACTAAGTGCAAATAGCCCGCCTTGTTGGCAGAGGCTATTACACGGGTCACGACGAGGCGTTCCCCATAGCGACCCCTAGAGGACGCAGTTCGAAGTTCCCATGAAAGGGAACTAAAGTCTCATCGGCCTCTAGTGGCAAACCACTGATTTTTTTTTTTTTAAATTAAGAATGCAAAAGAGTTCAATACTAATATATAATGAGAACCTTTGATTTAATCACCAAAACACAACAGTATGATCTTCTTTCAATTTAGTACTTTTAACAATCAGTTCATTCAAGAGCATAGGCACAGGAAGTGGGGGTGCTGAGGGTGCTGCAGCACCCCATTTTTTTCTGTGGTCAACTGTTGGGAATAAAAAAAAAATTGAAGTGTCTATTTTACACTAAGTGCAAATAGCCCGCCTTGTTGGCAGAGGCTATTTACACCAGCTCCACCCACCAACGTGTGATTGGGCTAGTCAAAATTACAAAAGACGGTCGTCAGATTCAGTTGCGTAGATGGTAAAGCGTGTATTTTAGTCGCCCAGAGTAAGATTTAGTCGCATATGCGAGTGATTTACTCGCAATGTAGAGGGTTGACATACTCCTTTTGACGCGATCGACCCGGGTTCGAAACTGCCTTTTGGCGAACTTTTTTTTCTCCCTTTTCAAATTTCAAATCACATCAGAAAAGCATTTATTTTTAATAAAAATTAAGGAAATAATCAAAAAGTTGAGAATAAAGTATCGGGTAGGATAGGTGTAGGGAGAGCTTTTGTAAATAAGGTGGCATCCATTTAGTAATTTGAATTCAAATTCAAATTTACACTCAATAAGTTATTATTGCATACTGTTTTATAATGTATTACAATGCTGAGGTGCAGATAATTGTCACTATTTGCAATAAGTAATTAGCAGAATATCCTGCTATTTTAACATCTATAAATAGAATCTAGCTATTTGCAGTGTAAATAGCATATCACTAAAAAATTAAATCTGGTAAGTGAACAACGGCACGTGATGGAGATTTACCGCTGATTACAGAACCGGCTTTCTGACAAGATGCGCATGATATATCGCATGCGATTTATCGTGCAGCCCTAGTTTGCAGTAATGAGGAAGAAAACACTTGAGTCTAATAAAGGCTATAGAGTTACTAATAGCCTTCCTGGTTCATAATGTGACACAGTGACAATCAGTGACAGTCAGGATGGAGGGCAATTTCATCAGGACAGCAATCAATTGGATCCCTCTGCAGCAATTTGTACATTTCATTGAGACTTTGTGTTAAACTCTGACTGGTGCTTACTAAATAGTTTAGACACATTTAAGAAAACTCATTTTGAAGCAAACTACTTTAAAAGAACAATGTTTACTGTATAAATTATTAACTATAAAGGTACTTCTGATACCTCATACAATATAAAAAAAAAAAAAAAAAAAAATTTGTATTTTTTTTCAAAGTTGTAAATAAATATTATTAAAATACGTTTTAGAAGAAAATACTATTTCAGTCTTTCTACTTCAAAATTTGAGGTTTAATTAAATCTGTTGCTGGATGTTACTCTAAGTACAATATTTACTACCAGTTTATGAATAAAAATAGTTTTTTTAGTGTATGCTTTTAAAGCCCTCTGTGTACGGAACACCTCGTGAAAGTTGTTCTCCATTAAAATCCGAAAAGCTTCAAAAGACTTGGAATATAGAATCTAGTAGACTACTTGTCACTCTGTCATTATGATGCTACTATGATCTGTTCTTGTATGAAGATTGTAGAAAACATTTTCAACATACAGCATATGGGTTTGGAACGAGGTGAGAGTGAATAAATGAGAGTGAATTTTCATATTTGGATGAACTATCTCTTTAAACTGTTCACGTTAACACCGCCGTATCCCGTCAGAGCCCAGGGTCACGCTGGAGGACATCAAACTGTGATTCTACCTTCTCAGTGAATTCCCATTTATGTGGTTTGATAACGGTGAGTTTAAATTTAATGTCGTTGAATGGAGTGAGTAGATTCTTCTTCTAAAAGAGAAAAGTGGATGACAAAAGGCTTTTTATGGCATTCAAGGAAAGGGAAAAAGGCAGCCTTTGCTCTTTTACGTCTGCCAAAGCTGGTCTAAATGAAAGCCATATGCTCAACACTCTGAAAACAAAAATATCTCATAACACAACTGAAAGCACCTTGTAAAAACATCGTCCCATGCCCAAAACAGGAAATTAGCAACATTTAGCTCCACTGCCAAAACATACTGTACACCACTGGCAATGTATATCTGCGAACTGGACCGTGTTTGTCCAGATTGTAGTACGAGATCTTGTGTGATTTGTGCTGCTTGCTACAAGGACCCTAAAGTCCAGAAGCAGCAAAGAAGCCAGGTTGAACTGGAAAGGTCACAGGCATTTCGGTGACACATCACTCAACCCCTCCACCTGCCTCCCTCAACAAATGACCTCCAATCCTGCTCCTCTATGCAAATGACTCCCAGCTTGAATTATTCAAAAATGAACATTTACATAATGTTCAGTCGTAAACTAGAGAAGAACATCAATGAATTTACTGCATGGTTGGGTACTGCTCATGCTTACAAATACCCAGGCAGGAAATAAAGCACAGATTAATTGAATTGAAGGAAGATTGGAGGATATTTTTCATTTGTCACGATGATAGAATAATTACCAGTCTAATCTTCAAAGGAAGCAAATGTTATGGGAAGGGAAAAAACAAATGATACATTCATTATCAGTGAATGATAATATTGTGCGTAATTCTTCTGCTGTGAATGCGTCAATTTCAAAACCATACAATTACTTTTATTTTTTGCTGATGTGAGTTGGATCAATACAATATTGATTATAAGCATAAACATTAAATTAATTAGATATGGTTCAGAAGAAAATTTGACCCTATAGTCTCATAAATTATTAATATCAATAAACGCATATATGCAAAAATAAGTTCCAAGGAGATGTGAAAAAGAAAAACACAACATATTATTTATGATAGGGAATAGAAATAAATATGTTGGCCAAGATATAATATTATTTTACATGACATTATATTACATTTATTAGCACTCTATTAAATGAAAAGTTAATGAACACTTATATTACACTAACTCATTAAAATGGTACTATATGTGTGTGTGTGTGTGTGTGTGTGTGTGTGTGTTTGCTTATAGTAATATTTTAATGAGTTAGTGTACTATAAGTGTTCATTAACTTTTAATTTAATAGAGTATTAAATTAATATATTAAATTAATAATTAATAGAGTATATATACACTGAACAAAATTATAAACGCAACGGTGAGTATGCTGGCCATGCAAGAACTGGGATGTTTTCAGCTTCCAGGAATTGTGTACAGATCCTTGCAACATGGGGCCGTACATTTTCATGCTGCAACATGAGGTGATGGTCGTGGATGAATGGCACAACAATGGGGCTCAGGATCTCGTCACGTTATCTCTGTGCACTCAAAATGCCATCAATAAAATGCACCTGTGCCACTCGATCCACAACGCTGACATCAGCAAACCGCTCACCCACACACGGGCAACAGCTCTGGTGGACATTCCTGCAGTCAGCATGCCAATTGCACGCTCCCTCAAAACTTGCGACATCTGTGGCATTGTGCTGTGTGATAAAACTGCACATTTTAGAGTGGCCTTTTATTGTGGCCAGCCTAAGGCACACCTGTGCAATAATCATGCTGTCTAATCAGCATCTTGATATGCCACACCTGTGAGGTGGATGGATTATCTCGGCAAAGGAGAAGTGCTCACTAACACAGATTTAGACAGCTTTGTGAACAATATTTGAGAGAAATAGGCCTTTTGTGTACATAGAAAAAGTCTTAGATCTTTGAGTTCAGCGTAAGAAAAATGGGGGCAAAAACAAAAGTGTTGCGTTTATAATTTTGTTCAGTATATATATATATAGAGATATATATATATATAAACACAAGGCAAAAACATATCAGCTGACAACTGTAATAATACAAAGTGATGTGAAAAAACAGCATACTATATTTCTGACACTGAATAAAAAATAAACAAATATTATATTACATAGTCTGTCTTTTATTATTATTGTTTTTATACAAAGACTTATATGTTGACATCTACTGTTATAAATAAATAAATTAAAACCGTTACACAAAGGCTATTTGCTCGGCAGCTGTGGCCATAAATGCAAATATCAGACATGAAAGGCTATTTATTAATATTCTGTTCTGTTACGCTAAATGACATCAGTGCTTTACCTCCTGAGGTTTCTCAATGTGTCTGCCTTAACCTAACATCACCAGACTCAACAAAGTTTGCTATGATGGCAAGAAATAAATTGCTTATTGAAATTTTTCTAGTGGAAAATTCAACAGCCGGCTCTAAATTTGCTTCTTTCATTCCCAATGGCTCCTTCTCTCCCTGTCCAAAAAAATTAAAAAAAATTGTGCATGCAGCAGTTTTTCTTGAAGTATAGGCTGAGGACATCAGTTCTACCAGCAGCCAGTTTCAGCGCACATTGATTTAATTTTAGTGTTTCGGAGGAACTCTGGAGGTCAAATGCAAGTCATTTAAAAACTGGCCAATGCAACGTGATGTAATATTTGGTTAACAGAGGAACACGCCACGGCCCACAGGGTGCATTAATGTGATTTCTCGTGCTTTCCAGATCTGTTCATACACAGTTGTTTTCCTTCAGGCTTCGCTGTTATGTTTTTCGCACACACTAAAACAGCACTTCTCTATTCACTATGGATGGTAAACCAGTAGGTTACAATATTCATAAGCACATTCAGTCTCTAAAACCCATAAATGGTTTGGCTTGTAGTTTCAAGAGACTGTAGTTTAAAAGCTCATATTTGACTTGCATAGAGTCATTTAGCGGTAAATATACAACAACTCTAATCTCCACCAAAGCACACCAGGACAAACACTAGAACCTTCTTGTTAAAACCATCTCATATAAACAAACCTGGCTCGTAAAAACCACTTCACTCGACCCTAATAAACAAAAGGAATGTTCACCGGACTATATAAATGATGTACCGAAATTATGCAAATGGACAACAATAAGTAGAATTCCCTTCGGTGTGGAAGCGTCGCATATTTAGATTCATTGAAGGCTGCATGCAAACACAGAAATTCAAACCATTTCACGTTGTATCCTTAAGCGAATTTCCTTCATTAATCATGCCAGTATGATCTCATTTCTTCTGCTGCCCTGGCTGTAAAATATATTGTTAATCTGGAAGGCATCCAATGTTGCAATCAATACATCAGCCTAGATTTATTAATGATAAATCAATACTTGTAATATTTTCTTATTCTAATGTATTCGCTTGGCTACGATCCAAAGCCAGGGTGATGGAGATATGCAGATGAAGCAACGCCGGTAGAAAAATTTTGTGCACCTATAATATGGTGTCTAAATACGCCATCAGAAAGCTTATTCACCTCAAAAACGGGAAATTAAGCAAAGAGACTCTGTGGATGAATGCATTTCCCTTTAAAATGAGAAAGCTAAAAGATGCTAGCACTCTTGAAATGCTGGCCTTATTCAATAATTTATCCTTTAATAATCTGCTGTCTTACCACAGCAACTAGAGCATCTATAACAAGTTCACTTCAAGGGGAATAAGCTTGTATAAAAAATGAACGAGGGGAATAATAATAAAAAAAAAAAAAGTTACCCAAAAAAGATTTCACTGCTTCAGCATAATTGCTGATCTTCACGATACTGTGATGAAGAAAATGGCATTCCCAAATGACCGGTCTAAGAGCAGAAATAAGGGAGAAAAAACTAATTAACTGCGTCTTTTTCAGGAGTCTGTCAGCACAGCTACCTGCTGCCCCCTCCTGGATGAAAATACATCAACGCTTGAAGTGAAATGGGTCACATATATAAGCATGCACACATTTGTGATTCCTTTTACTGCAGTTTCCCCTCATTCAGCGCAACCTGCAGTTTTGCTACCTCTCTTCATCTAACTCTATGTTGTCAGGACTGCATTCAGAGGAAGTGGGCTGCTTATTTGTTAAGACGTTTTGTTTCTTTCTCATATGTGCACTAAATATTAAAGTGTGATCTGCAACCCATTTTAAGTAATGTGATAACGCTACCATTCCAAAGGTAGTAGCAAAGTTTGGGGTCTTGTTAGCTTAATGTTTTTTTAAAGAAGCTTTTTATTTGATCAAAAACACAGCAAAAACAGCAATACTGTGAAATATTATCACAATTAAAAAGCAGCCATTACTCCAGTCTTCAGTGTTGCATGATCCTTCAGAAATCATTCTAATATGCTGTTTTGCTGCTCAAGAAACATTTATTATATTTATCAATGTTGAAAACAGTTGTGCAGCTTAATATTTTTGTGGAAACCATGTTACTGATGAATATAAAAGTACAGAGGAACAGCATTTATTTGAAACAGGTTTTTTGTGACAATGTAAAACTCTTTACAGTCACATATGGCCAATTTAATCTTACTGACCCTAAACTTTTGTAGCTGTTTGGCTACTGGATAACATTTCCCAATAACCAACCTGGCCTTAGTGATGTCAGCAGAAAAGGAAAGTTGTTTCAGAGAAAGTGAAAGTTATATTATATTTACAATTACAAAGACAAACTATTTTTGTTTTGGAATAAAATGTACTGATGAATCATTCATAATATAAACAAGAAGGTACACTATGTAAATAGGGTATTGATGTTACTTTAAATAATGAAGATATTTGACTGAAAACACACTACACATAGGGCAGCATTATATAAAACACAACTGACTGTTGCTTGCAAACAGCAAGTCGTCATTTAAAGGAGACATATTGTGCCCCCTTTACAATATGTAATATAAGTCTCTGGTGTCCCCAGAATGTGTCTGTGAAGTTTCAGCTCAAAATACTCCACAGATCATTTATTATATCATTTTGAAAATGCTTAAAAATGCGAGAAAAAAAAAAATCGGGCCTGGCTCTTTAAATGCAAATGAGCTACTGCTCCCCGCCCCCTTTTCCAGAATAGAGCCACGCCATTACAGCTTGTACCTGGCTGCTAAAAACATGTTTTGGTTCTGATTATCATGTCTATCGCGCTGAAATCATGCTGTTTAAACCATATGAGTTTAAACTTCTGATATACGGTTTTCTGAGTGCACACATCCGAAGCACATGGACAGAAAGCGG
>NW_015541005.1:740469-746369 GCF_001515605.1 Sinocyclocheilus anshuiensis | reverse complement strand
AAATAAATAAATAAATCCACTGCTCTCCTGAGGCTGGGACTGTAAATAGTGGTCTGTGCTCGTCTGTGCAGCCAAAGACAGAACAGTTAGTATGTTTTGCTCAAACTTCACCATGGTATTAGAGCTGGTACACCGTTGTCGCTTGCGAAATCAAAATGACGGCGCCATGGGTGGAAACTTACAGATTATGGGGCGGTAATATTATAGTGAGATCCCTTTGCCACATCACCAAGGGAGCGAAATCAGACACACTCATTTTTTCAGACGCTTGCATTTTTCCCGTTTCCTTGGTTGGTAGATGCACCGGGGACCTGATTATAGCACTTAAAACCTGGAAAAGTCAGATTTTCATGATATGTCACCTTTAAATTATGTATTGTGGAGTTTTGAGGTTGTGTGATTTCAAGTTTCCGAAACCTCAGACACAGACACACGCCCCCTCACCGTCCAGAGCAATACTGATGGACCTGTCACGCTACACAGCAGCGGAAGAAAGAGGATATTCAGTCATTCAATGCAACATCATGCATGGAAGGAGACAAATTAAACTTCAGGAACACAACATGTTGCCTACTATTCACAAAAACAGCCTGTGACCTGCCTGCATATCTCAAATAATAGCTTTATTTCTAAAAGCACATTCAATGTTGTGCAAACAAATCACGGACTAATTAATTGTTCAATATTTGGTCAATTTAAGAATATCAGAACGGGCTGCTTTTGGTGAATAGCAGGCAACATGTTATGCTCCTGAAGTTTAATTTGGCTGAAAAACAGAAGTGTTAGTGTGTCAGTTCCAAAATCTGCTGACAGCCTTCAATAAATTATAATTTATTTGTCTGACTTTTTAAGTTAATTTCGCATATTGTATATATCTGAGATTTTGTAATTAAAATGCATTATCAATTAAGCATATTTTCAGCATGATATCAGCCACCAACACACCAACATGCTCTCTAGAAAATGTTAAATTAATATCAGTTTAAGACATATTTTAGTATGTTTGTGTTCTATTTATCATAAAAATTTAAATACATTCCCCAATTATTAATAATATAATATAATATAATATAATATAATATAATATAATATAATAATATATTATGGCAATTTATATCTAGCGTTAACCATTTACTGTGCTGATTAAAATTACCTGATTTCTTTACTTTAGCGCCAGCTAGGGCTGTGTACATTCAAACACACATAGGAATGATTCATAAAAACAAATTGTTTTAAACCATGGGAGGAATTGCAGGAGGAAAACATGAAAAAATCCCCATTTGGAACCCATTGCAGAAGGACTTCCCAGGAGACTGCAGGAGAGCAGCTAGTGGAATGAGTTGCCACAGTCATGCTGCACTACTGCAGTGCTCTCTACAACTTTTCTCTAATAAAAGCAGAGGCGGAGAAACCCGCCGAGAACCCCAGGCTCCGCCACCATTGGGAAACGAATGCTCCATTCTCATCTACGCCACTGATGGAGCTCAGGTGCGCAGCATCAGCCCAAACGTACACAAGCCCCATTCCTTTATATTGACAGCTATTCTGCTATCGCATGATCTAAATTACTATTGTAAAGCCCATATATATAGTCCTCCACAAGTAGCGCCTTGAGATGGAAGGTAGGGACTAGCGGTTTCGCCGCCGTAGTCTAGAAATGGGGTTGAGTTGTAAGTCAACTTGTAGCCGTTCAGACGGAGCTTGTTGGTCATTGACTGAAGCCGAATGCCAGACGAGATTGGAAAATGCTTTACTCGCTTCGGCCACCCATTCCCGCTCCTGCCGGACTGATTGTGAAACGCGAAAAAGGCATTGTCTGAAAATGTCTCTCTGACTGCGGTGCTGCTGATTGTCGCTCGAGCCCAATTCCAGCACTGGGGGTATATTGATTTTGGCTGTATTGCCTGATGCAATGCAATACAGTTTTCAAAAGTGCACCTCGATTCCAATTTTAGGGCTTGGACCGCTGCTTATATGGGCTATGTTTTACACTGCAGCTGGCGGGCCCATCTCATCTCGGTAGAGACAGATGGTTCTCGCTCTTCTCTGATTGTCTTCTGTGGCCCACCATCAGTCAGGCACTCGCCCCCTCCACCCACCGCCGAAAGTCCACTCTCCATCAGATGAAAGAGTTAAAGGGGAAGGAAGTGTCTGGCAAATAGAAAATCCTCCCATTTCACTGGAGGGTAGAATTCATTACCCTCCTGTCCATGCTCATTTGCAGAGGAATAAAATAATGGGTGTGGAGAAACAGGCCACAGCAGCATGGATTAAGCTGTTCATCACAACGCTCCATACCTGCTGATGCAACCGAGAGTGATGTTGCATATCATTTAAAAAATGTACTTTTGCCTGACATTGTTTGGAGACCATCTATCTGTAAAGGTTCGAGACCGAAGCCGTGCGAATTTTGATTTGGCGCATCGAGCGACTAGCTTGCGAGATGTAATTACGTGAAGTTCACTAACATCCTGAGGGTGGCGTTGATAATCGGCAAGCAAAAGAAACACACAAAAAGACCTTTTCCCGAGGCTAGCGCTGCTGAATAGCGTAAGACAATAAACGTTTTTTGTTGTTGAAGATGCATTTACTTCTGTTCACCCAACAAAACAAGTTCTCGGAGTGAGGATGAACGCTCGGTTTGGCAGTCTCATCCTCAGGGCTTTTTCCACCTGAAGAGAAGCTAAATGGATTGCAACATGTGCCCTTTTGAGGGGCTGCCACGAAAGGCAGCGCTCTAGATGCATGGGAAACAAAAACAGCGACTACGTTACGTAAATGACCGTAATCACTAGTGCTTCGCATTTGCAGAGTAGTGAAACCTTAGGGAAGAAGAAAAATCTCCACTATCGTCTCAAGCTATATTGTATCACACAAGTGTCTGGTTTTTGGCAGAGTTGTTTAACTGCAGATAGCACACCGGCTCTGTTTAGTTTACATTTAGTTGCTAGCCTAAGCTATAGACCCTGCCATTATCTGCAACACTGCTAGCTGATGGAAGAGTAATTGAAAAAATGGTTACTTTAGAGGAGAGACGTGTGCCGGCACTTAAACGAGAGCAGGGCTACCGGAGCCAGAGCGATTGCTGGCCACCTATGAACCTTGACCCTGAGCATTACGCTAGATAACAAGCAAAGCACTAAGAAGATTGTACACTGCCAAGACCAGAAATTTAGGCATTGTGTTGTGTTAATAAAATTAAATCCAAGTCTTTGAGGGATAGTTCACCCAAAAATTAAAAACAACCTGACTTTTTTGTGCAGTGGAACATAAAAGACGATGTTTAAAAAAAAAATACCTTTTTTTGTAAATACAATAAAAGTCAGTGTCAAATATTTTGGACCTCACTGACTTTGAGGGGTTTGTTTAAGAAAAAAAATGTTGAAACATTATCTTTTCTGTTTCATAGAAGTAGTAATGACCAGATTTTTGAGTCAACTGTCGGTTTAAGGTGGTTATATGGACACCAGGAACGAGCAGAGCTCTGTGGGGGTGGTTTTGAGGCCCGGGTTAATTGGCTCTCTGTTCCGAGTGGTAATTCCAATGATCCTGATCTCTATTGATGGTTCGCGCTTGGCTCAGAGGGGCCTTTTGTTCGCAACAATCTCAGCCACATAGATCCCGCACATTAATCTTTGTGTTCTTTTTGCCTCCAGACAACAATGGAGAGTAAGAAAAGTGTTGTTATGGGTGCTTCACTAGCTTTATTTTCACTCTTCTTCAGTATTACTGTATGTGTGTGTGTGTGTGTGTGTGTGTGTGTGTGTAGTGGCCAGGCGTAATGGAATGCGTTGCACGCCTGGTGAGAAATTACCGCTCTGAGCCCGACCACACCAGCACACTGCCTCACAGTGCCACTGGCCAGAGGTTTTCATTAAGCAATGCTTCAGATCTTCTATTCCTCATGATATTTCTGACATTTTACCACCATTTCTCTTCTCTTATTACCCAAAGGAAAACGGAAGAGGGAAAAAAAAAACGAGGTAGGGGTTATTAGGTTCTTCCTTTTTCCTCTGCCTCGCACAAGTACAACCTGGACCTGTGTTTGCATAAATTCTTATAAAATACGGCTGTCTTCTGTTTGATTCCTCTATTAGCACTGGGTATGGCTCAGATCAGCCGGCACTGGCCCACATGGCCCAGTCAACATGCATGGAGAATGAGTGAATTTTACTGACTTGGGCTGAATGCCGTTTAGAGTAAATCAATACATAATTTCACAGACAGAATGCGATGAGATTAGGTTTATTATCTTTGTAATGAGTAATTTGGGGTTGAGTGAAACATTTTGGTGTGGTTCATAATGAATGCTGCAGAGATGGCTGTACAGCTCACCATGCAATATTCATCTGAAGCATTCGTGGCAAGATGTGCAAATTCACAGAAGAGGTCCTGAATTAAATATGCATTGTGAAGAACAAAAGAGCAACTAAACAACTTGGCAGTATCAGGGGTTGTAATTACGCAGGGGATCTCACGCTACAACATAAGGAAAATATTAGCAGACCAATTTACTTATTATGAACGGTGGCATCAATAGTCTCGGTTTAAATGTCATTGGCTTTCTTCAGAAAGTTGACGTAATATAGCATGACATTAATAAATACATAAAAAAACTAATCAGCCTGGTCCATGAATATTAATTAAGTGATATATCATTTGCTCATAGTCGAAATGCACATGTAATCATTCACTAATCATTTACTAAAAATCAGATACACTAAGTGGGCACTAGCCTTATTAGTAGGGGTGTAAATATTTGTTCTTATAATGATTTCATCCAATCCAGTCCATTTCAATTATGTTCGAGCAATTCGTAATTACTTCCCCAAATATGCTGAAGACATTAATAAAAACTCTTGAGAAAATTTGCACTACAGTCGAATTTTGACAAAACAATACATCAGGCCATCACTGTCACAATTGCTGCTACGGCGAGGAGCGAGGAACGAGGAGACGTAGGAATAAACTCGAATTTCAGTCTTTAATGATCAAACAGAGGAGCACAAACAGGGAACCAGAAGACATTAGACACCGGACAAAGCAAACAGAACAGAACAGAACAGAACAGAGCTTATGTAGTCAACTTAACGAGGGGATGACGAGACATACCTGGACTCAATGAAACAATTAACATGAGGGAGAAACTAGGTTACGGAGGGAGGAGAGAGGAGGGGCTTGGAGCAGGAGGAGCCAAGCAGGACCCAGGCCACAACCATGACGGGGACCCACAGTGGAGCTGACGGAGGGAGGAGCCATGAAGGAGGAAGGGCCGATGACTGACGCGGAGGCATGGATCCAAAAGGCCGTGGTGGAGCCGGAGCGACAGAGGACCGAGGAGAAGCCGAAGGGATGAAGGAGCCTGATGGAGCCAGAGGGACGAAGGGGCGAGGCGCAGCCGGAGGAGTGGAGTCCCGAGGCGCAGGATGGTCAACGACAGACCAAGGCGGAGCCAAAGGGACGAGGGAGCCCGGCGGAGCCAGTGGAAAGATGGGCCAAGGCGGAGAGGAGGGAGCTAGGAGCCATGGTGGGGCCGACTCCGCAGCTGGAGGGAGGAAAGGGGCCAGATCAGTATCCCAGTCGATGAGGTCCCCATCAACAGACTCCCCCTTGAAGTCCAGCAGTCCCAGATCCATAATCAGCTCACGTCGATGACAGACCAAGGCGGAGCGGGAGGGACGAGGGAGGCCGTTGGAGCCAGTGGACTGTCGGGCCACGGCGGAGAGGAGGGAGCTAGGAGCCATGGTGGGGCCGACGGGTCAACGGGCCGAGGCGGAGTCCGGGGCTTGGAGGCTGGAGACGGAGTCAAGGGATACTCCAGCCACGGCGACGCTGGAGATTGGCAGTCCCGCGGAGCTCGCACCGTGCTGATGGTGGCCTGCGGGCTGCCAGAAGACAGT
>NW_015541005.1:735031-740200 GCF_001515605.1 Sinocyclocheilus anshuiensis | reverse complement strand
CAGGGGAGCAGGGGGCAGAGGAGCGGAGACGGAGAGCCGATGAGCCAGGACGACGGTGAGGATCCGGAGGGCCAAGGTGGAGCAGATGGCGCTTGCGACTGACGCGGAGGCATAGATCCAAAAGGCCATGGTGGAGCCGGAGCGACAGAGTTCTGAGGAAGAGCCGAAAGGATGAAGGAGCCTGACAGAGCCGGAGGGATGAAGGGACAAGGCGCAGCCGGAGGAGTGGAATCCCGAGGCGCAGGATGGTCGAGGCAAACCATTTGTGAGCCTTCGCGCTTAACTTGGGACAAGGAGCCCTCTCAGGGCTGGACGTGGGAACAGTAGCCTTCTCTGGGCTGGACATGGGAACAAGAACTTTCTCTGGGCTAGACATGGGAACAGGAATTTTCTCGGGGCTAAACTTGGGGACTGGATCCCTCTCTGGGCTAGACTCTGGGACTCGGCCCTCTCTGGGCTAATCTCGGGGACTGGGGCCCTCTCTGGGCTAAACTCGGGGACTGGAGCCCTCTCTGGGCTAAACTCGGGGACTGGAGCCCTCTCTGGGCTAAACTCGGGGACTGGAGCCCTCTCTGGGCTAAACTCGGGGACTGGAGCCCTCTCTGGGCTAAACTCGGGGACTGGAGCCCTCTCTGGGCTAAACTCGGGGACTGGAGCCCTCTCTGGGCTAAACTCGGGGACTGGAACCCTCTCTGGGCTAAACTCGAGGACTGGAGCCCTCTCTGGGCTAAACTCAGGGACTGGAGTCCTCTCTGGGCTAAACTCGGGGACCGGAACCCTCTCTGGGCTGAACTCGGGGACCGGAGCCCTCACTGGGTTGGACTGGGAAACGGGAGCCCACTCAGGGCTGGACGGGACCAGCGGGGACGAAGGAGAGAGGAGAGGGGGCAAGTCGGCTTCCAGCTCAGTTTCCCAGTCTATAAGGTCCCCCTCGAAGTACAGCAGTCCCAGCTGTATAATCAGCTCACCCTCAGTCGCGGTGCAGTGTGCAGAGCTCGACTCCGCGCTCTCTCTGTCCACGGCATTCTCCCTCATGGCGGGCTCTGTTGCCGGCTCTCGCACCTTGACTGACGTCACTTGCAGCTCCGGCTCCGCGGCGATCCATTGCTCTGTCACTCCATGCGGCAATGGCTCGTCGGCCGCAGCGAGCTCGGGCTCTCCATCAGCGGTGGGCTCGGGCATGCGCTCCGCGCAGCGGGGAGATGGTGGGCTGGGCACTGGGTCAGGAGTGGATCCAGTGAGATCATTCACGGGGCAGATGGTGAATGGCGATCCATTTCTCGCCAGAATCCACTCCACGAAGGCGGCGAAATCCCCTCGAGGACCTTCTTCGGACGACGGCTCTCTGCACGCGGTGTTCAGGCTGGCATCATAGAACGCGCAGAGCGTGTCGTCCGGATAGCTGGTGAGTTCGACGAGGGCCAGAAACAGTCTGGTATGGTCCTCGAGCAAATGCTCCCCCTGCTCCAGCAGGAGGAGGAGGTATTCAGGGCGGGCAAGGGGATCCATAAGGGAGAGCACAACGGAAACAGAACAGGAGAAAACACACTGATTAAACTGTTCTAGGTCCGGTGTTCTGTCACAATTGCTGCTTCGGCGAGGAGCAAGGAGACGTAGGAATAAACTCGAATTTCAGTCTTTAATGATCAAACAGAGGAATCCACGTAGCAAAAACAGGGAACCAGAAGACATTAGACACCGGACAAAGCAAACAGAACAGAACAGAGCTTATGTAGTCAACTTAACGAGGGGATGACGAGACACACCTGGACTCAATGAAACAATTAACATGAGGGAGAAACTAGGTTACGGAGAGCACATGGGGAGCAAAAACACACACAGACAGTCCAGGGGCATGACAATCACTGATTAAAAATTTTAAATTTGTATAAGAAATTAATGCACATTTATAACTGATTTAATATTAAAAATAAAGGATAATATGTTGGTAAACTAACACACATAGACATTAAGTAGATTGCTTAATATGCGTAACAGATCGGCATTTAATCCAAAAATTTACTAAAATAATAAAATGAAAACTGCCATGGTATGTATAGGGAAATAATGGCCATTTTCAAACCAAGCAGCATCATAGAATTATCAGTTATATAGCAACTGTATTCATAAACATATCTTCTTAGTTATCCAAGATTATTGTATATTTTAAAAACGCAATTGGGGAAGAAAATAAAAAATACAAATAAATAATGAATGCAACGCATGATGCAGAAATCTTGCATGTTCAATGTCTATTCTTAAACATGTATGTTATTAAATTCCATAATCAATTAAGTTAATTCTTATTTTGATGCAACAATGCATTTTTACACCATTGTTTATTAGGATTGCCGTTTGTACATGTTTGTGTTTGCTTACAACAACCAATGCAACAATTTGCAAAGGCTTCTGCTTGTAAATTTTTCCACAGTCAGCTACAATTTCTTCCATAACCTTTTAAGTCAAGTAAAATTAAGCTTAGTCAAGTAACAATTACTGTCCAAAAAGTAGGCGGGAAAAAAATCTAAAAGTGATTTTAACGGTTGCTACAATCTTGATTTCAAGTAGGGAAGGTAAGGTCAAAACCAGCACAGACACAGTCTGCTGCTGAATATTAACTGGTGTGAAAGGTATGATCATTGCAGAGGCTAGTATGTGATGTGAATTTGTCTGTACCTCATGTCTCACTCTCAGAAGGGAGTGAGCTGAAAAGAGTGTGTGCCTGCTGCTCAGGTTGGAGCTGAGGACCTGCCTCAGATGAATGTTCCTCTCACAGGCCTCTTGCGCAGAGTTGCAGCTCCTGAATTATGTATAGATGGAGTGGATTTATGGCCTAAATGTGCATTTGTGGGTGTAAAACAAGGATAGCTCAGGCTAAAAGCAGCCAAAGAGCAGAACACATCGAGAGATCATTTTATTCGATCGAGGGCAAGTTCACACTGACACTGTCACAAGTAAATCATATCTACATATCTAATTACTGAGATTATCGGTTCAAAAACGTAGTGATTGGCCTCGCTGCCTATGAAGATAGCATACTAATGGTCACTGAACCTCATAAGTTACTGATTTATGACAATTTACAGTACACAGCAACTTACAAATCAGCTCACAATTAATTTTAATAGTTTGGTGTTAGCATGTTGCTAAGCTAACAGTGCAATTTGTCTATGTACAAAAATACATAAATACCACACACAAATATTGAGTAAAAATCACTTTTTCAATTTTAATCAATATTTATTTAATGAAATACATGTTTATTTATCATTTATTTATTGTCTACCATTTTTTTACTAAGCTGATCGCAGTGCATTCTGGGATGGTCTTCACAACAAATGATAAATGTGATTCTGTCTTATAAGTTGGACAAAAAATAAGGTATCTGTGAAGGCAGAATAATAAAAATACCTTTTACAATAATTAAAATAACATTTGGAAATTCATATTGGAAACGTGCATATGATGCTTTAAAATGAGCAGCTCACTATGGTTTAGAACAGAGCAAATACTGGTCTGATCTAATTTCATTCTTACCTTTTGACAAATATAGCACAAAAAAGTATGTAATTAATTAAATAAATATCTTAATAAAAGACATTAAATTTAATAATAAATTATAAATTAAACTAACAAGACACATAAGCACACTGACACTAAACCAGCTACATGCACGAGTCCGACCACGAGTCCGGCCTGAGAATTTCATAACTGAGTTTTGCAACATCTTACACAACAATTTCAGACTGCTACATTTCCTCGCTTTATGAAACGACTGCACCGCATGACGTAAATACAGGCTTTCCCTAAAGAGAGAGTGTAATCCATGAGGCAAGACCTCGTCGGATCAAAAGCACACGAACAGAGCGAACGCCGCCTTCTGACAAGATTTTTTTTGCTGCAGAGAGCTTATGGGTTTATCATTCATCTGTTCTTGTCGGTTTCTCCACAGTGCTGGCTCCCTCTCTGTCCTCATGCAGAGAGCTGCAGGAGCCGCTCTCAAATTTATCCTATAGTGCCATCTGATGGTGTATAGAGCTACGGAGAGTCATGCTGATAGCGAAGCTCTCTGCCGCTGAGCAGACTGCTAAAAACAGCCTCTCTCGCGCTTTCTTTTTCTCGGCTAACTACCAAGACTTCCTCTATTCTAATGGACTGTGCCCCATTAGCATAATCCCTTTTGGCATCTGTAGAGAAGCAGCTATAGAAATGCAAAAAAGACTGGGCTGCCCTCTTTTCCTTTACCCAGAGTGGCACTGACACCATCAGGATTCACTCCGAACCACCTTGAAGTCGAGCTCTCGACTTCAAAGACAACAGTGTCGCTCGACTCGCTCCCTCTCTTTCTTCAGCACTTCCTTCCTCTCAAACACACTCTGCTCATCAAGCAGTGCTCCTGGTAGATTCTCTTTCTCTCTCTTCCCCCCACAGAGAGAGGGGGGGCTCTCTTGGCAAAATAAAGGCAGTTTAACAATTCTCCCAGGTCTGCTCTGATGTCTCGCTGACACTTCAAATGGGCCTCTTTCATCTCCTTCCACAGTACTTATCCTGCATCATCCCTTCTTCATCCCCTCTCTCCACTTAATCCACCAGTTGTGAAGAACTTCCTCACATCATTTGCTTATCTGCTGGGGTTCTGCGACACCTTATCACAGGCTGCGAGTGAGTGTGATGCTAATGGTTGTTTAAGAATTGTGTGCAACCCCACAACTGAGGACTGAGGAATTAAAAAAATCTACACTTCAGAATTATGTCTAGCCTGTTTCTCCTATTAGATCAAATCTATCTATCTCTCTCTCTCTCTCTCTCTCTCTCTCTCTCTCTCTCTCTCTCTTTATCTATCAATATTAGGGATGTAACGATTACCAGTTTGACGATAAATCTTGATAAAACACCCCACGGTGTTTTAATGATCACTATAACCATATTCGTTTACCGCGATTTGAACAACTGAGGATAAATAAATACTGTACTGCACAGGGCTCCAGTGTGCGATCAAATGGGCGCATTTTGCGATAATTTTTTCTGCCGGTGCGACGAAATTTTTTGTGCGGTTGCACTGGCACGACCACCACATTGTTTAACTCATAAGCTCTGCATTTCTGTTGCATGTGAGAAACATCAAACGGCAAACGAAACTGAAAGCATAACGAAACCGCGCGACTCATT
>NW_015541005.1:726693-734913 GCF_001515605.1 Sinocyclocheilus anshuiensis | reverse complement strand
AACAATAAGGTATCTAGTATTATTTATGGAGCAGATAAATACATATAGTCATTTATTAATCAATTATCATTTTGACTTGACCCTTTTCTTTATTTAAAAGCTGAATTGTGAGGATTACCATTTATGAAACTTTTTCAAAGCTTTATTTGAACATTTACATTAGATATTTGAACATGCTATTAGATAAACTGTTGTCAGTCATGTTGTCATTTAAAATCCGGACATCATTGGCAATGTTATTGTTTTAGTTATGCAAACAAAAACTCATTTTATTTGTTGTTTGTTGATTTTAAATGTAAAACTTGGTGAAATTATTTGTGTGTCAGTACTTTTTGAACATTTCCAGCACATTTTAACAATACCGTGATAATACTGATAACCGTGATCATTTTGGTCACTATAAATCGTGATAAGAAATTTCAAAATCCCTGGTAGCCCTTCGGGCAGGTAGTCTTCAGATTTTGGTAGCTCAAAATTAATTTAACTAGCCCAAAAACATTTTTTTTTTTAAATATAGAAAATCAGATAGGAGTTTAAATGTCAATTAAAAATATTTTCAATACACAAATATCAACAAATATGAAGGAAGGAATTTTATTTCACTATTTACAGGGTATCTGCAGAATTTAAAAAAAATAAATTGAAGGCGATTTATGACCCATTTTAAGAGCTGCACAAGTAAAATGAACACCGTATGAGTGGGGTTGGACAATGTCTATGGTAACATACAGTATTGAACCATAAAATTACATGATTTAGAGTTTAGATACAGGTTTTCACAAAAACACAAAAGCATTTCAGCCTTTAGACCATTTTTATGAAAAGGGATAAATCAAGCATATAAATTATTATGTCAATTTAAAACGTATAAATATTACAGTCTTGATTGTTTGATTTTTAGAAGGCACATTAACTTCTTTCTTATTTACAACTCTATGTGTTTGCTGCGTAAAAACATGAGTTCATATTTACATTGACCTGTCCATAAACAGCAAGAAAGGCTTATTGGAAATGCAAATTCATTCTCTGCCACGAGGTGGCACTTTAGGAGCGCTGAAATATTGCGGTTTCCCCGGTAACGGCTGAACACAAAGCAGCTCCGCGCTCATAAACGCTGCTTTATCAGGAATTATAGGTCAAATGAAATTAAAATGCCAACAACACGTTTCTGAGGACAGTCGGTTCCCTTCAGATACATTCAAATAAAGACATCCGCGCCGCGTTTTGACTTGACACCTGCAGCGCTCATATTTATTCAATGACATCATTGCCTTTTGAATTTTAATCCAGCCATATCGTGACTCTTGTCTTTCCGTCCCCAACTGTAAGACCTCTTGAAATTATAATTAAGACATTTCTTATTCCATTTAACGCATTTAAAACTTTTTATGGCCTCAATTTTGATACAACTCACTTTATGAGTTTTTAAGGACCCGCGGGAGATGGGCATTTAAGATAGCCCGTCGGGCAGAGTGGTGATACATTTTGGTAGACCGACTGGAAAACACAATAGCCCCGGGACGTCGGGCTAGCGATTTTGCGAGCCCTGATCTATCTATCCTTGTAACTTAGTGAATACTAGATCAAATTAACTGAACAATTTATGAAATTTATGATTAACCATATGGGTTCACATACTGTACTGTAAATGAATGAATAAAATGAAAGAACTGAATTCATCTATCCATCCATTCACTTATCTACTAAACTATCCATCTATTCATTCCATTTATCCATCCATATATCATTTTTTCAGTAGAACACCAGATTAAATTTAAACAAGGAATTTACTAAATCTATGTTTAATTGTATGGATGAATAAAATCATAAAAAAAAATAACTGTTTGTCTATTATTGTAACTTAAAATACAAAAAAAAAATCAAATATATCTGATTGATCTGAATAAATATCAAATCAAATGTAATGACCAATAAAAATTAATGATTAATCATATGGTTCACATACTGTAAATTAATGGGTCAATCAAATCCATCCATCTGATAAATAAAGCGTGAGAGATACGCTTTGGATACAATAACAGTTTTTTTCCCTCTATAAAACTACCAGCACTGGTTATTTACAGAAATCTCAAATCATTTTTTTTTTTTCCCCAGAACAAACCATGCAGGTCAAGTACAGATCACAGCAGCAGTGTTACCCTTCAGTGCAACCCACACTATGTAGAGATCACAAACAGCAAGAGAGTAGACTGCAGTGTTTTGAAACCCTAAACCCTGTAACTGATATTCTGAGAGCATTCAACACCGAGTGAAAGTGACTGGCTTATCCACTCGCTATTGATTAATGTAATGGATGCCGGTGTCAGAGGTCAACAGCTAAATCCTTTTAAACATGAACTACATGAAAGTGTTTTAAAATGGTGTTCAAACACAGAAAATGAAAATAAAACCACGTTTGAAGCTAAAAATGGCACAAATTGCTCCATGTTATCAGGCATATCACACTCACTCAGGTCCTTGTGTTCTCATCCAGTCATGTTTGCAGGTCAGTATGGTCAGCAGACCCCATGCGGGCTCCAAGGCCACATTTTCACAGAAACATATTGCCTCGTGTCTTATTGATCTGCAGGATATGAAATATGGAGCTCCAAGCTACATCAGCATAATCACTTTTCATGCAGTTCCCCCTAGTGCCTCTCAACCAGCACTAAGATGAAACTGTCAGAGGTGCGGTGTGCTCCCATAATGCCCACATGCCCCACGTCTTTAAAACTCTGTGCTATGGAATTTGCCATTTCATATTTTGTACATATGGTGCTTCCATATCATTTCACGTCTGTTGTGCATGTCTGTTATGATCAACTAAATAGCATTGCTGGCATCACCTCACTACAGACAATAACAATGGAGCAGCTTATCTACAGTGACAAAGGATAACCTGAGTGTCAAAAATGGGCCTTTATCATTTAATTACCTTTGTAACGACATTAATTAGATAATTAATTCATTACACAGGCTCCATCTAATTGTCTTAACATTTATAATACAGTGTTGGATAGGGCGAACATGCTTGTACGTGACCTTGAAAACAATGACTGTATCTCTGACAATGCTGTCAATACAGCGGCGTACATCCATGTCGCTTTGAGAAGGAATCTGTTTTTCTCAACACAACAAAGGACATTCACACAAAACTCACTCTCATGTCATTCCAAACCCACTTGGCTTTTAGTGAAACACAAAGGATTTAGAATGATAACGCGGCACTTTTCCATACACATGGAAGTGAATAGGGACTAGACTGGTCAAGGACAAAAAAGGCTATTAAGGTATCATAAAACTAACCTGTATATGAATATATTCTAAGTCTTCTAAAGCACTTCAATAGCTTTATGTGAGAAACAGATTAAATGTATGTATTATTCAATGGAAATGCTGCAAAATATGCTTTCAATGTATGGAAAAAGAGCTAAATATCTGTTGTGTTCAACAGAACAAACTCAAACAGGTTTGGAACAACATGAGGGTGAGAAAATGATGACAGAATTTTAATTTTCAGGTGTACTGTCCCTTTAAGTACAGGCAATATGCAGAGTCCCTGGTTTTTCCTCCCTTGACAGTGTTTACCAAACCATAGTCAGTCACCAAGAGTTGACTTGTAGTAAAAAGAAGGTGGCATTACGACACAGCTTGCTTTCCACTCAATCTCTCTTGTCAGTTTAAAGACGAATTAAATCTCTGTGGGCTAAAATGTTAACCAGTCAACATTCTCAATATTGGCATGTCTTCACATCACTTTTGTTCCCGAGCTGAGCTCTGAGACTCGCAGCTCTCCATCACGTTTATGCCATCTTGGCTGAGCAGAAGATTTTCTGCACCAATAACTATCTCTCAATTTACATCCCCTCGTCCCTTCCAAGTAAATCCTGTCAGGATTCAAGAGCGCTCGCTCCTTTATTGCCTTGGAGATAGTAACGCAATTTAACTCCACCACTACCACCACCATGGAAGATAAAAATAAAAAAATCCACAGCAGAGGTTGCTACAACACACACACACACAGAATGTGGAATTCAATCTGGATCTGTGTGACTGCAGTGTTTTCGATACATCAGATGTAAAGTCTTACATTATTTCCATTACTACACACAAAAAACATCAATCTTTATGGCTTCTCATTTGCTATTCTATTTCCCAGGCTACAGTTGCGCTTTGGGCAAGATTTCAACGAATTTCTGCCAAACACTCTTCCCTGTCAGGCTTTGGGAGGTCTACAGTCTGTCAAGCACTTCCAGTCCTCCTGGTTTTTAATCCACAGCGGCAAGCCGCAGAGATTAAAGGAAATGAACACACAAAGGTACAGCATCCATCTTTTACTCGCAGTGCTGACGTCCTTATTTAAGCAGCTGCTACTCTCAGCTTTGGGTTCCTGAAAGAGGCAGGTGGGCATTAGTCAACCGGAATATCTTTCTCACACTAGCAAAAGGCTGCTGTGTGTGTGTGTGTTTGTGTTTTGGTGGCATTTCTAAGCAAACGAATAAATAGATTTTAGAAATTAAGAAATTAGAAATTAAGACAACACAGGAGCAATTTATAATAGTGTAGCTGCATTCCTGCAACTTTTATTTCACTGCTGAAATCCAACAAGGACCTTTCTGACCCCGGTGCTACTAATGAACACATGTTTGTTTGTAAGCGATGTTATTGCAAACAGCTCAGGCAGCAGGAGCTCGGCTGTTAACACGTTTAACCTGCCTGAGCATGCTGGAATATCAATTGTCGCCACATTACACAACACGCCATTAACATTCTGACATGCTTTCCACTTCAAGTCAGCAAGCAGTAATTTCACCGCATTTTACCGCTCTGTCCTTGCGATTCGAATCAGCTAAAACACTATGCAAATACAGGAGAGGGCAGCTTTGATGCTCTCCGTGCCCACAAATTCCAATGTTGGAATCAAACACGTGGTTGGAGGAGAGCTGACATTGTGTGCCCGAAGGGTTAGTGTCAATAACTCCTCCAGCAACGGCGGGAGGGGCGCGCAGACTTGGAGGCTAAAATGCATATGGATGACATGTGACTGATTTGTTGACTGATTTGCATAAAACAGAATGTTTTCCTTTTAATTAATCAACTTGTTGACACCAGATGGAGTGGAGTGTTTTGAAGACGCAGCGCTGATGACTACAACAGAGCTGCTTTGTTTGCTCGCAGCTATTAAGACTCACTGGATCACAAAACATTCCACACAATTCCAGCCCAAATAAGTCGATAATAACTCTGTATGGCCTAGGGACTTCCTATACATACAGATTTTGGTTTGAATATGAACCTGGTCGGGTTCATAACTGACTGTCAGAAATGAATATAGCATCATTAATCAAGGCCCACTAGTTCATGACACTCAGAAAATGACAAATAATTCAGATAATAAAATTTACTGAGAGGAGGTGCTCTACCAACGATAGAGGAGGTGCAACCAAAAATAAAAAAGCCATATCAATTGAAAAAGGTGCAGCACTCACTCTTGAAGGAGTGAAAACTTTATTAATTAAAATGACATTTCGGCCGTTATCAAGGCCTTCATCAGATATCAAGAACAGCAATACCAAACCATGCTTTAAACATTCTTGTAATCAGCAACAGGTGTGTCACTCTGACAATTAGGGGAGTGGCAAAAGAATCAATTTTTCCAGCAAGTATTATTGTATAAGCGTTACATTGATGACATTTTGTACTGTTTCAAGGAGATTTACGATCTTTGAACTCCTTTCATCAGTATCTTAATTCTATAACAGGTCACCTTAAATTCACAATGTCATTTAGCGAGAACACTTTGGATTTTTTGGATGTTCGTATTACCAAGGTAGGACAATTATTGAGTACAGACCTTTTCAGGAAGAAAACAGATAGGAATAATTATTTACATGCTCATAGTTGTCACCCACCCTCTCTCAAAAAAAGTTTACCAGTGAGTCAGCTGCATAGAATTAAGCAAATTTGTTCAACAGACAATTTGTTTGAAATTAGGAACAACTAAATGTGGAAGAAATTCAAATTTGGTTGGATTGTGCAGAGGAGAAATTAAAAGCAGTACAAAGAGAACATCTACTCACTCCGGCTAATAACACTCAAAATAATAAAAGGAATGTCTCTGTACGATTCGTTACAACATACACTCCTCAGGCTCCAACTCTTTGTAACATTATACGGAAATATTGGCATATTTAACAATCAGACCCAGGTCTTTCAAAAATGTTTGAACACCCCCCATTAATGTATTTTCGAAAAGCAAGTTTAAAGAGCTCTTTAGTTAAAGGGGTCCTATTATGCTCTTTTACAAAGTCTTGATTTTGTTTTGGAGGTGTACTAGAACATGCTCTCATGCTTGGTGGTTCGAAAAACGCATTATTTTTCACATAATTTACATTATTAAAATACCTTTCTCCCCATCCTGGCACAAACGGCTCGATTAGTTCCGGCTTTGATGAAGGTAAACCTTCCATACACACTACACACTGACTAAAATTTAAAAAGTGAAAAAGCATAATAGGACCCCTTTAAGGCCGATGTTCGCACTAGTCCCTCGAAGTCTATACCATTTACAATTCCTCCAGGTAACTATAAATGTGGAAATTGTACTCAGTGCCAGTACACCAGGAGATTAAAATATTTTCCACATCCTAGAACAGGCAAAAACATATTTATAAAAAAATTTCATCACTTGCAATTCCTGTAATGTCATTTATGCTATACGGTGTCCATGTGGAATGCTGTATGTTGGTGAAACATCAAGAGAATTCAAAACTCGTATATGTGAACACCGCTATGAGACGTGGGGACATGAGCAACCCAGTAGCACAACATTTTAAAGATTCTTCACATTCTATTTGTGAGTTTTTCTACTTTGGTATTGAACAAGTACATTCAGTAGGTCAGGGAGGTGACTTTGTTGTAAAACGTAAATCTAGGGAGACCTTTTGGATTTTTACTTTAGATACATTATTTCCCAGAGGTCTCGTCTCAGTCAAGAAATTGATTATGGTAGGTTTTACTAACTCTCTGTTGTTGTTTTTTTGTTTGGAAGCCACTCCCCTAATTGTCACCTGTTGCTGATTACAAGAATGTTTAAAGCATGGTTTGGTATTGCTGTTCTTGATATCTGATGAAGGCCTTGATAACAGCCGAAACGTCATTTTAATCATGTGCTTAAAAGGTTCTTCACAGCGATGCCATAGAAGAACCATTTGTGGTTCCACAAAGAACCATTCAGTTCTCTTTCTTACCTTTTTATAATCTGAAGAACCTTCTTTCACCATAAATAACTTTTTGTGAAACAAAAAGGTTCTTCAGATGTTAAAGGTTCTTCATGGAACCATTTAGACAAAAAAGGTTCTTCTATGGCATCGTGAAGCACCTTTATTTTTAAGAGTATAATTCATGGTCCAAGACACTTTCAATAATACCATGGTAAATGTCCAAAAAGTATGGTAGTACAATGGTACTTTTTTGTGTGAATGACTTCCATATTTATGTAGCATGGTATGTATATGGTAAATTTACAAAATTTTACTATTGTTAGTGTCCAAAAACCGTGATAGTAATATGGTACATTGGGTAGGCCAGTCACGATAACAACTTTTTGTTGTGCGATATATTGCTCCAGAAATAATTGCGATAAGCGATATTATTGTCATTTTAAAGACCATTTTATGCCACTGAATATATAATCACAATGTAACAGCATAATAATGCAAGAAGGCCTACACACTTCCAAATGACAACAAACTTTTAATTTTTTAGAATATTTAGATCATGGAAATTAAGTATCAAAATATTAGATACCTTAAAAAACTGAATAAATGGTAAATAAACATTTTCTAACAAAAAGTGCAAAGTAACAAGTAGAAAAAAAGAAAAATGCACAAATAACTTGTATGGAGATTTTTCCATCTACAGATTTATCCCTGACCTTCTTTTCTCTGTAAATTAAGTGTGCACACTATTGCTGAAAAACACAATCCCTACCTTAAAGTCAGATGTCCGTATGCACAAAGGCACAGATCCCTAAACAAGACCATATCTGCAGATAAAACTTTTTTTATAGAAGCATTTTTTTAAATTTGAACAAGCACCTCATGACTACACCGCATTATGTACGAGAAGCTGCAAAAGACACAGGTGCAAGTGGAATTTACAAAACATGGTGACATTAATTTTTAAGTAAATATAATGGGCGATATATTGTGTCACCAA
>NW_015541005.1:682187-725486 GCF_001515605.1 Sinocyclocheilus anshuiensis | reverse complement strand
CTGTAGTCCAAACGAGCCGTTCGTTGTAGTTCTTGAAAAGGGATTTTTAAAAAACGAAATATCTCCCTTTGGATTGGACTTTGAGATTTGTAACTTTCTAGATCTTTTTTATGCCCAAACATACACACTACACACTGACTAAAATTTAAAAAGTGAAAAAGCATAATAGGACCCCTTTAAGGCCGATGTTCGCACTAGTCCCTCGAAGTCTATACCATTTACAATTCCTCCAGGTAACTATAAATGTGGAAATTGTACTCAGTGCCAGTACACCAGGAGATTAAAATATTTTCCACATCCTAGAACAGGCAAAAACATATTTATAAAAAAATTTCATCACTTGCAATTCCTGTAATGTCATTTATGCTATACGGTGTCCATGTGGAATGCTGTATGTTGGTGAAACATCAAGAGAATTCAAAACTCGTATATGTGAACACCGCTATGAGACGTGGGGACATGAGCAACCCAGTAGCACAAGATTCTTCACATTCTTCACATTCTATTTGTGAGTTTTTCTACTTTGGTATTGAACAAGTACATTCAGTAGGTCACTTTGTTGTATATGTTTTACTAACTCTCTATTGTTGTTGTTTTTTTTTTCCTTCTTCTTTAATTTGTTTGGAAGCCACTCCACTCCCTTATTGGCAGGGTGACACGCCTGTTGCTGATTACAAGAATGTTTAAAGCATGGTTTGGTATTGCTGTTCTTGATATCTGATGAAGGCCTTGATAACAGCCGAAACGTCATTTTAATCATGTGCTTAAAAGGTTCTTCACAGCGATGCCATAGAAGAACCATTTGTGGTTCCACAAAGAACCATTCAGTTCTCTTTCTTACCTTTTTATAATCTGAAGAACCTTCTTTCACCATAAATAACTTTTTGTGAAACAAAAAGGTTCTTCAGATGTTAAAGGTTCTTCATGGAACCATTTAGACAAAAAAGGTTCTTCTATGGCATCGTGAAGCACCTTTATTTTTAAGAGTATAATTCATGGTCCAAGACACTTTCAATAATACCATGGTAAATGTCCAAAAAGTATGGTAGTACAATGGTACTTTTTTGTGTGAATGACTTCCATATTTATGTAGCATGGTATGTATATGGTAAATTTACAAAATTTTACTATTGTTAGTGTCCAAAAACCGTGATAGTAATATGGTACATTGGGTAGGCCAGTCACGATAACAACTTTTTGTTGTGCGATATATTGCTTATATTGCGTCACCAAAAATTATTGAGGTCATGTAACATATATTGCGCGATAAGTCGATATATTGATTATTGCGACAGGCCTAACATTGGGTACTTTTTGTAAGTGATTGAATGACCACCATATTCATGTAACATGGTATTTAGATGGTAAAAGTCCAAAAACCTTGGTAGTGCCTTGCTATATTTATAAGTCACTAAATGACTAAAATATTCATGGTATTCAATGGTATTTTAATACAATTTACAACATTTATATACATACTATTGTTCAAGTCAAAAAACTGTGGTAGTAACATGATATTTTGACTGAATGACTATCATCATTAGACGAAGAGCTGTGGAGGTTCCATTTATAGTTGTTTGTTTGTTTGTTTTTTCACTTTGGTATGGTAAATTTGGTGAATTTATAATATGTTAAAAAATTTGCATAGTGCAAAAACTGGCATTAAACCATGTTACATTTTTGTAATTGTTTGAATGACCACTATATCATGTAACATGGTATTTACAGTAAATGTGGTAGCACCTTGCTATATTTTTAAGCTAATGACAAACATATTCATGTATCATGGTACACTGACTGAATGACTAACATCATTATACTAAGTGCTATGGTGGTTCCATTTATAAATTTGGTATTTTTGGTATGGTAAATTTGATGAATTTATAACATGTTCCAAATGTTCACAGTCCGAAAACAGTGGTAGTAACCATATTACATTTTTGTAAGTGACTGAAAGACTTACATATTCATCGACTGTGATATTTACATTAACAAAGTAATATCATGGTAAATATCCAAAAATGATGGAATTACTGAGAGCTTGCACGGACTAGTCGACTAGATGATTTCTTCTGCCGCTAGTCATTTTGTTGGCCTCACATCGGCTCCGTGTCAACTACTCATAGATCGCATGACTTCGGTTGCATTTGATTTACATTTCCCTAGGCACAAACTGTGTGTCATGAGCTTCATGTAACATATTTAGAATATTTCAAAAGTAAAAATAAAGTGAACCCAGAGTGCTTTGCGTTCACAGCACATTATAAACAAACCATGCTGGCACTGCGGACATCTCAGATGGTCTGAGTTCATTTGAAGTGTTCACATACCAGCCAAAATTCTTGCGAAACACCCCGAAAACTGATGCTTCGCCCACAGACTGACAGAACCTATAAGTGAGTGTGACATGACTGTTTCTGTTTGCATTTTCAATGTCACATTTTTAGGTTAAAATTTACATGAAAGAACAAGAGAAAGAGGCAATTGTAGGTCCAGTAACTGGTCACTGTTTCTTTTAATGTAGGTTTCTCATTATTTTTAATCACATTTTGCCTTCTGTAGTTCAATTCAAACGGCCCTGCAGTGTGACAAACGAATGTTTAAAACTACAAATATTCCATGCAGTCTCTCAATTAATATAAGGTCATTAAAACTGCATGCATAATTACAAACTAATTAGCTAAATGCTGTTGAAAATACCGCAGGACATGTGGATTTTTCAAAAGTGTTTCATGTCAACTAGCGAAATGAGAATAATCATGAAAGCCCTAATATTATCATGGTGCCAAATGGTACTTTTTACGTTAGAGCAGCCATACTCTTCGGCAACCCAGAAAATTCAGCAAAATTGCTCAAACTGCACATTTGTCAGTGCTACATCTGGAATCCCACTCTTCCTGCAGCGGTTTCCCTTTCTCTCCTTTCAGCTTAGTCTTAGGAAGGACAAAGGAGAGAGGCTCAGCCCCAAAAGTGATCACTACGGACCAGGAGATGGCAGTGATAACAAAGAAAGCACTACCCTCGGCTGCTCCACACCTCCTCTCAGCTCTCAGTCAATTCATATCACATAATGAAAAAACGCCCTGTGTTTGCTCATCGGCTTTGCTTCAAATGAAATAACTGATGATTGTTTAACCACCTTTATCATCAAAATGACACATTAAAGTCTCCAACCCAGAGTGCACTGCCGTCATTAACAAAGCAGACAGCGGATCATCAGGGAGAAGGACAGGACGAATGAGAAACAAGCTGACGGTTATTGTTTTCAAGAATGTCATGTTATAGTCGAGACTCACAGAACAGTCTTTGTCGAAAAGACAGCGAAACCAGTTTAGGGAATAATTTTGCTACATATCTGAACTAAACATTCTCCCACAGTCTCCAAAATAGCCCAGGAATTTAAAATAACACATTGTACCTCAAAACCTTTGCGTATTTTGCTTATACGAACCTGTAAAGCATCATTAAATGGGATAGTTCACCCAAAAATTAAAATTCTGTCATCATTTACTCACCTTCATATTATTCCATACTTGTATGACTTTTTCCTTGCATGGAAAACAAAAGCAGATATTTAACAGAATGTTCAAACTCCTTTTTCCATACAAAAAAAAACAGCACATCCTAATCCACTCTAACTGGACAGCTTGAGCATTTTGCAAAATATCTAGTTTCATACCTGTTTGTAATGACATGAGGGTTATTAAATAAAGACAAATTAAATTTTTAGTTGAAACAGCCTTTTTTTAAGTCTGCCGTATAACACAACCGATGGCTATAGAGTCTGCCGAAGGTTTAAATGTCGATTTGAACACGAACGCCCAGGCAGCGTGAGTTTTGAAGAACTAAATAATGCATTTTGAGCCACAAGCAATAAGCGCACGACGGCATCTGAACACAAATCACGCCACGAACGCATCTGTGATATGCATCACAATGCTGAGGGGTTCTTTTCGCCCTCCTCATCTGAAAAACGAAACATTCCCTTTATCTAGAAACCTGCTCACTTCTCCACAGGGATAAAAGTGACAGGGGAGATTAAAAAAAGATAACCAAGGCAGAACAAATAAAAGTCACAGAAAAGGGACAAGCAGAAGACGACGGCGACAGTCACCGGTGGAGCTGTAATGGCCGTGAAACAACCGTGAAAAGGTGGAAGCAACTGTCATAGCAACAGTGTAACGGAATAGTTCACTCAAAAGTGAACATTCTGTCATCATTTTCTCAGACTCATGTCCTTCCAAATCTCTATGCTGTTATTTTTTTCCTCCACAAAAGTAGACATTTTTAAAGAACATTTACACAGACCTTGCCCTATCATCAACTGTCAAGTGAACTCTTCAAAATCATTTCAGCAATGAAGACAATGCTTTGTGTTTGAAGATTAGTCAGAGTGATAAATGAAAAATATTACTGAAGTTGCTGTTATTGTGGCGATATCAAGCCATGGTGAGAAAAGCCATAGGGCAAAAAGCATGTCATTTTGGATGCGTCTTTGGGTCTGGTTGGTACCCCCTTGATGTTTCTGCCAACGTCCAATTTGTACATCCCCTCCAGCAGATGGTGGAGATGTCTGAGGAGCCAGCAGAGGAGTCGAAGCTGGCGGCGGTTCAGGTACCCACCCCAGCACCATGTTTCCAGGCACAAAGAAGCGGCCCGCAGTCGTGCAGCAGGCATGGAGAGCGTAGTGTCTGCTGATGCCCAGCTCTCCACACTGGCACACAAAAGGCTTCCTCAGAAGCAGTGAATGACCATGACGAACACCGGGTCCTCTGAAAGACCCCACAGTGTCACACTAATACATGGTCTGTCAATGGCTAATGTCTCATTTTCTGGAAAAGCTGTGTCCGTCATGGTTAAACAGTCATGTAAAAAGACATAAAAGGTTCATTAATGCATGAAAGTTACTGTAGACGCATTGGGTCTCGTTTACTATATATGTGCTTGTATTTAAGCACACAGTCTGTGTGCAGTTGCTGTCTAAGAATGATATTGATATATGTTATTTATATACACCAATTTATTTAGGATAAAATGTGCAAAAATGAATAAACAAATAATATAATGGGATACATTTATAACAATATAGGACAATATAACAAAAAATAGAAATACAAAAGAGGAGAAGAAACAAAAATTACATGAACAAACAATTACATGTACCTGTTGTACATGTTACCTGTATGCAAAGAAGATAAAGAAACAAAATATACATGCAATAACTAACTTAATAAATACATTTTAGGAGTCTAAATTATATATTATATAAATATATTTATAAAAACAAATATATGTATACATACATTAATACAAAAAAAGGATACATTTAAAAAAATACTTTACTCTATCTGACTAATTTAAAATAGTTGATGATGATGCTCAATCTGGGATAAGTTCTGCATAAAATTCTGCCAATCTGCATAATATTGGCATCTATCAAAACTGTTTATTGTGTTTCACTTGGTAACAAGAACAGCAAACTTGGAATTATTTGAAGACTGCAAAATGCTAAAAAAGTATTAGCCCATTATAGACCTACTTTGGGTGTACATATCCATTATGAATCCAGCAATAATTTGGGGTAAGAAATTTGTCTGGGCACAAAACAAAAAGACTTAGAGCAATTATTGATTAATGAAACCTACACTCTTTATATATATCTATGATAAGAACCTTTAACATCCATGGAAACTTTCCATTGCACAAAAGGTTCTTTATAGAGGAAAAAATAAAATGTTCTTCACACACAAAAAAACAAAATGGTTCTTTTTATGGCATCATTGCAAAACCCCCCTTTTGGCACCTTTATTTTTTAAAAGTGCATTGTGATCCTTGTTGCTTTACAAGTATATCTCAAATTATACCTTTGATTTTTGGCTGTTTATTTCCCCGCTTTGACCTACTTTACCATGTGTAGCTTCATTAAATAATATATTGGTTGGAATTAACTTGCTGTCAAAGTGTGCCTGAACCTATTAGATTCAAGAAAATGCAAAAACGCCCCTTTCGAAAACACACACACACACACACACACACACACACACACACACACACACGCACACATTGACACACACCCTCCCCCTCCGGAAGGTGTCAGTTCTTTGACTTCTCTCCAGAACAGCACCGAACTCGCAAAGGTTAGCCTTCCCCTAGCATAGTCATCACACTCCCGTGGAGACAGCGTGGCTGACAGACTCAGGGATGAACTGGTATTCTCACACACTGCCTATACACTTTGTCACAGAAGCCTTCCCTCCTTGGGATTTCAAAATGACAGAGAAAATTGTTCCTTTTATCAGCCGCTCAGATTTCTCACTCGGTATTTTGGCTATAGACATGCGACGATTGTTTTTTCACCCAGGGTTGTTGAAATTGCAGCCATTGTAATTTCAGTGTTCTCGAGCCAAGCGAGACACCCCATCCACGTGAAGCGTCCTGCCCTGGGGCAAAAGCATGCGCTCGTGTCCTTTCATTCACGGTTGTTTAAGTCGAGTCTGCAGCTGTAAAGTTAGCAGGGATGACCGCTGCGCTCATTTTCCTCAAGGTTTTCTATTCGAAATGCATATATTTACATTTCCTGCACTATTCATTTATCTGATCCTTCACCGAGGAGGAAGGGAGCTCCTGAAGTCCATAAGAATGTCCCTGATTGTCTGAATACTAAACACTCGCCCATGTTGCTGAAAATAGGAACGCTCAAATAATACCTCATTAATGAATCAATTCTCCTCCTCTGAACACTGAAAAATACTCAAATATTCAAATCGTCTTCAAGCTTCAGCAAAAGGCCTCATCAGTATGTTACCAAAGAAGCTTAATTCTTTTATACTCTGCCAGCATGAAACTTTGATGATTACAGGGAGAATAAGAAAAAGAAAATTGGACGGGAAAGGATCTAATTTTAGTATCTTGGCCAAAAAAATAAAAATAAAAAAATCATCCAAAGTTGTCCATATGTTTTGTGTTTGCACAAGACTAGCAGAACCAACAGGTACACGTGACAATCCAAAAAATCACAGATCAAAATATCAAGTTTAATAGTGTGTATAATATAATGTAATATAATATAATATAATCATTTATTTTAATTTCTGTGAAGGGCAAAGCTGAATTTTCAGCATCATTACTTCAGTCTTCATTGTCACATCCTTCAGAAATCATTCTAATGCTGACATTGACATGGAAACTGTGATTTTTTTTTAGGATTCTTTGATGAATAGAGTTCAAAGGAGCAGCATTTATTTGAAACATAAATTTTGTGTAACATTATAAATGTCTTCACTGTCACTTTTGATCAATTTATTGCATCCTTGCTGAATAAAAGTATACATTTCTTTCAAACTGTCCCCAAACTTTTAAACGCTACATATATAGTTGCATATATATTACAAATATATAGTATATATTTAGACAGAAAAGTCTGTCATATCTATCCTCCTCCTTTCTAAGCTCCTATGACGTTTTTTTTTTTTTCTGTGAAGTTATCAATTTCAACGCCACTCTTTTTACATAAAAAGGAAATGAATGCTCATCACTGGCTATCAAGTCCATTTGCATGATGATATGATGCTTTTTTGAAAAACACTGTCTTTATGAACCAAGATGAAACTTACAAGATGTAAATCATCAGAAAAGGCAAACACAGAGAGCCATCATTTAAAATCCACATGAGCAGTACAGAGCCTAACCTGTAATGAACTCATCACTGAGTCAAGAGACCCTCGTGCTAGTCTAGCACATTATGACATCACTAATCTATAAAATATATCAGAGACAGTGTAAGGTGGAGGAGCAGAAACATGAATCAATGCTCAGTACGGTGGCTAGAGAACTGCAAATCCCAATAATTAATTGCACCAGAAAAAAAAAAGTTTTTCAATGAGATTTGAGCTAGATTTGATCACTGACATGAAATATACAATAAAAACAAATTTGTCAAGATTATGTTTCAATAGTATGGAACTAAAATATGACACATAATGGCATTATCAAGATGGCCGCCACACAAACTGACCTAAAAATTGACCCCAAATTTTCTAAATGCTTGTTGTTGACCTTTCCATGAACGATTCATCCATGCATATGTATAGTTTTTTTGAGCTTATAATTTTTTATTAAAATGTCATAAGTGAAATGACATCTCTGGTGACGCTTGCTGGATTTCTCCAATCATTTCATCTGCTTAAACCCCACCCCTTTCTTACAATCAAATGCAAACTCAAATTGAGATCCGCCTCCATTCAATCAAAAATCGATGGATTCAGCCACATCACCATCATACAATATTTTCGATAATCCGTCACACTCACATAAACAGAAGAAAACATCTGTCACTATTTTCAGTATTTTGCTACTTATCAGAAGCTTCTCACCTCTCTTAATGAACAAATAAATGCATGTTTATCAATCAGGCACTGCATTTTTCCTTAGACAACTGCACATCAAATCTGTTTTAAATGTGGCATTAGGGTGAATCTCCATGACAGTATCTTTAAGAGCTATAAAATCCTTTAATATAAACCACCATCAATGACACTACACGGCAATGACAAACAAACAACGGTGAGGATATGATTAGAAAAGAGATAAAAGTTGCATCTCTCCGGTCTCCCGGAGGGGGCATATAATGTTTCTGTGGTGCTTGGCGAGCACTCGTCTCATCTGTGCAAATCCTGTTAAAGTGGAAAGAACTGCCTTTGAACACATCGAGCCCACAGAGATTTGTCTAGAAGCGTGATGGACCACAGTCACCGGCTGACACAATGCCACCGCGTGAACGTATGTGAGTTTAAACCTGTGTACTGCAGCACACTGCAGCACATCCCCGCGTTCAAACCGTCATCTCTGAGGTCATGTTTATTGGACCGCGCAATACCCAGGAAAGATCCTTTCATTTCACTACAATATCAGTTTTTGTCCTTTGGATGGAAGTCCTGCTGCCTGCAATATGATGTTGTCTGGGGGTCTCTGCACACCCGGATCCATATATCCAGCAACGGGGGGGAGTGTTTAACTCGTTCCAATTCTGTTCGTTCTGTTCCTACCAACTAATTGCATTGGTGTGATTAAATACGCAGATCCAATCTCATTTCTAAATGCTGTAATGTGATACGCTTGCGTGAAGCACAGTGGAAAAAATGGCATTACGCAGAAAATGAGAAGCACCAAATCAAAAGGGAAGCTTTGATGGCTGCTTATTTTTGGCTGTACTGTAGTCGGGCCGTGGCTGAACATTTCATGTATGCGGTGACTTTTGACTCGGTGTGCACCTCTTATGATTGCTGCCTGCAGCTATTTTCTAAAACACAATGGTCTGAGAGCTTTAATTATTTTTGGCCTTGAACAGCTAATATACTTTTAATTGCTTGCCATTTCCCAAGGACCGTTTTATCTCCCTGACGTCTTTCTAGTAAAGTGTTGGTAATTTCGTTGGGGTTAAGCAGACAGGATTTCATCCTAAACCCCATTTAAAACGTGAGTGGTAATGAGAGGCTAAGCAACCTAGAGCTGCTCTATAAACAGCACGCAGCTTATTTATGAAAACTGCCGCATCCAGCGTGCTTAGCGGTGCCACAAACCCCCTCTATTACGACGGATCACGAGAGCGAGCTGTACATGCCAAAAACCGAATACTGATGCCTAACACGTATTGCATTAAGGAGAGCAAATGGAAAGGAGGGAGCTGTTCTCTAATGTCTCCTTCAGGGCGACAGGCATATGTTAGAAGGTACATGCTGGGTATGAAAAAATATCTAAAAATATACATTTTACATTCCAGGGCCCGTATTCACAAAACATTTTATTTTACCACTAAGAGTTCTCCTAAATAGCAGTAAAAGTTTTTAGCAAAGTGTTTTCTCTTAAAACCTATTCACAAAGCTGCTGAGACAAACTTTTACTAAGGAATAGAGAGAAGTCTTAAGCTAAGAGTAAGGGCAGGGTAGGGCTGTGCGGTATGACGATATATATCGGATGCACGAAATAAAAAGTCTATCGTTTCATATTATGCTCTATCATTTATTTTGTGGTGTCGCAAAATACATTGTTTACGGTAATACTTTTTCATCATTTGGATGACTGCGATCTTTACATGCCACCACGGGGCGTGAAGCGGAGACAGAACCAGGTGGAGAACGACCAGCCAGGACAAAACGAGGAGATCGTTCCTAAACGAGGGACTACATCTGTAGAATGGACATGCGTTTTTGAGCACTGCTGTTTTAAAACAACCGATTTATAAGCCGCTGAAACACAAACAACAGAGCTATATGCGTGCACCATCTCTGTTTCTGTGTGAGAGGAGCGCGCGTTTTTGCCGCTTTATTGGCTTTGAACGATTAGCTAAATAAACACACTTATATGCGTCAGAATCCCCGTCTTTGCAAGTATCCTCATAAACACAGTGATTTAAGTCTTAAGAGAGAGTAAACAGCTGAAAAAGAAAACGCATATGTAACAGTATATTGGATCCGGACTTCGGCCTTAAAGGGGAAGCTGTCCAATATTCGTCCTGTCTGCCATTCATATTAATCAAACAACAGTGAGAGAAAATCTCTCACTGCTCTTGACTAAATCACTTTTGTAACTTTAATAAGAAATTAAAAATAATAATAATTATATATACGTATATATATATTTTCTTATCCTTACTTCATTACTGACTGTTTATTTATCTTCAGTGAGCTTGAGGTTGTTTTTTTTACTCTTTTTAGGCTTGTATTAGTTTGATATTGACATTGGTGATAAGGATTATGAAAATTCTATGGTATCAAAGATTTTAATATCATAAAAACCTTTTTAAAAGAAAAAAAATAACTATATCTTGATATACATTGTTATCGTGATATAAAATTTGTCATATCGTTATATAAGATTTTGGTCATATCGCCCACCCCTAGGGCGGGGTTGACCTCGTTGCTATGGATGATGTCAGCATGCTTAATAACTATGCACACAGTGATTGGCAGATAGTCTCTGTCAGAGATTTATTCATAGAAATATTTTAGAGTAAAAATAAAGGTTTAAAAATAAAAATGTTGCCACATTCAAATAAATATTTTAAAATGCAGGCTAAGTGTCACTAATTAAACAAGTATGTGTTCAGCTAATTGTCAGCCTCTTACATGTATGCTTCTCATAATTAGTGAATATGCATATAAACAGCCTTTTAATAAACAGAGTAGAATAATCATGGCTGATAGTAATACATGCAAACGTAAAAGAAAACCAAACTGGACACAAGCACAGCTGTTACTTCTTACCCAACTGGTTAATGAAAACAAGGATATAATCAAAAGAAAATCTGGAGTTGGGATAACCTTCAAAACCGAAGGTGATACCTTTATAAAAGTTCATTATCATCAAATATTTCTAAAAAGTTTACATTCCGAGGCAGAATAGTTTGTGGTTTGGTCTTAGTGACTTAGGAGTCCTCTTCACTACTCCTAACATTTCACAGATTTAGGAGCTAGTTTTAGTGCTAAAGTGCTTTGTGAAATACTTTTAGATCAAAAATTTAGGAGTCCTAAATTTAGGACTGACATGCCCATTATTTTTAAGATTTTCTCCTAAATCGGCAAGTTACGAGCTACTTAAGATACTTAAAGCCTTAAGATGTTTTGTGAATACGGGCCCTGATGTTCCTATTCATATTAAGCATCCCTTTATAATTACATTACATGCTTTTAATGTCAGAATACACAGAAACAAAACGCTTTAATTTCTGAAGTTCACCAAGAATATATATTTTGCATGTTATGGTGTTTTGTTAAATTTGCTGTTTAGTTGATATTTATTGTATTATTTTAGTGTCACCTAATGCCTAAAATGTCGCTGTATTTTTTTTCTGGAAACCACCATATTTACCAGTGTTTTTTTTTTGGTTGTTTTTTTACAAACAAAATATTGAATATTTACAGTTACTCTCCACATAAAAATATATTTGTATATATTTGAAGATGTTTCATTTTTTAAGCTGTTGCCAGAAATTCACCATAAAAACGCAGTGACATTTTAAAGCATATCTAGAATACATAAATACATAAATATTAAAAGACCCAAAAGTACATACAAATGGCTTCGAATCATGTATACATACACACACAATGTCATTTTCACCTTTATTCTCGTGACTCAAAAACATGGCCAGCAACAGCCCCATCCACCACCAGAGATTTGAAAGACAGCTGAATAGCAATCCATTCCCTGAGCTCATTTTCATGTTCATTTAGTCACCAGCGTCTCTCTATAGGCCATCTACATATCTCGTCCTGAGACGGCAGAGAGGTGGAATCAGAATTCACAGCACCCATCAGTTCAGGAGGCACATCTTGATCTAACACAATGGCTGCACTGTACCGCTTGTCTCCTATCGGTGCCTTTATCTCTCAGCGGAGCGGCAGGAGACTTCCTGTTCCCCTGCCTGAAGTGCTATCGACTTATAGAGCCTCGCTGGAGTTTGTTCTGTAGATTAGGGGGGGTGATTATACCAGGCAGCTGCTGTATCCTTGTAAAACCATGGCCCGTTCAAATTTATTGCCATGCAATCATATCCAAACATACAGGGAACAAGGCCCATCAAAAAAAAAAAAAGGGAAAAAAAGTGGATTGCCTCCACTTTTTGGACAAAGGGTGCTTGTGTCTAAATGATTTGCTGCAAACGCTGTGTAGTTGTGTTGTTAGTGGAGAGGGGTGCTAATCCAAAAAAAGTGTTTTCCTTGTCCTGTTGGTACGTTGCCAGCGTGTCTGAAAAGCCGCATTTACACATTATGTTTCAGATCTACGCGGGAAGCCACGGCTGACTTTTCTAAATAGCTGGCATGTTCAAAGATTAAAATATCTCAGTTATGGACAGAATTACTGAACAAATGCATATTCTAATTAGCCCTGTTTATCTTCCAACAAGCAGTTTCTCTCTCCCTCTCTGTCTGGCTCAGACGAGTCCACCCGAAGCATCCTTATCTCCACACATACATGCTCAGCCCCAGACAGCAGACAACGGATGGCCTCCTTTATATGAGGAAAACATTTACATAAACAGCAACTGCTGCCCCTGCCAGGTTTAAAGAGGTAAGTGTAAGGTTTAATACCGGTGTCTTCTTCATTCATGACCCTGGAGTCATTTGCCTGCTCTGTACCATGAGACATTCGCAAGTCGGAGGACACAATAGTCACGCAAAAGACAACTGTTTACTATGCCTTAAACCACTGGTCTGTGTATCCTAGGGGTATTACAAGGAATAAAATATCCCACAAATTCTGCCTTTATTTACTCACATCTACTTTCATATCGGTCCTAAGTGTGAGAAGAAATTCTGAATTAATGTGCAGGTTGATTTTTCCATTGCAATAAAAGGTACTGGAGCTTTCAAGTCTCAAAAAGAACACTTTTTTTAATTTAAAAGAAATGTAATTAATAAACTGATTTTATCCTCAAATGAGCTGTTAACCATTTCAAGTTTGAGAATCTGGGGCCAGATAATAAAATATTGTTAAGAATTAAATTCTTCTTGCCAATTTCTTATTATTTTCTAACTTACAAATATTTTGTATTCCCAATAACATTTCTTAAAAATTAAGATTAATGACCAAAAAAAGTTCTTAAAAATATCTGAGATTTTTTTCAACTTTTCAACAATTCCACTAAGGAACATTCTCAACTTCTTTCTTCTTCTTCTTCTTCTTCTTCTTCTTCTTATTATTATTATTATTTTAAATGAATCCAGTCCCTGAACAGTTCAATTTGTGAATTAATTAATCAGAATTAAAAGGGGTCATGACATGAGAAACCAAATTTCCCTTGATCTTTTGATACAGAAGAGGTCTTTGTATGCCTAGTACATCCTACAAGTTTCATAACTTAAAATGTACTCATCATCAATAAAAAAGCATTTAGGGTAATAACCCTCAGAAAACAGCTCATTTTAGATCCTATGGGACAAGGTGACGTCAACTGGGCATAGTCGTTTGCATAAACACCGCCTCCAGAGCGACACACTGACATAGGCCCTGCCCACCGGCGTTCATCTGCTAACGGTTGACATGATCGCATCAAAAGCAAATCGAAATTACAATCACTTCCGCTATCTTGTCTACACTGGATACAGTATACAGATGCGCATTCGTTTCTGACACAGTCCACATGCTTGAGTCTGTCGTCAATTGGACAAATGGATTAAAAGAACGTTCGTTTTGACGTGTTTGGTTTAAACAGCTCATTCGTGTGTTTGTACAGATATCAGAAGATATTTAATTTTTACTTAAAATGCACACATAAATGGTCACAATTTTTGGAAAGCATTGAATGTAATATGGATACTTTTGCAGTAATTGTATGGTGCTGTTGAATACTTCAGTATACAATTATTTTAAATTCATGAAAAACAGTGACCAGTACATTATCCAAATTTTCTTCTTTTGTGAAAGCCATACCGGTGTGGAACAATATGAGTGTGAGTAAATGATGACAGAATTTTCAGATTTTGCTTTGTTAAACCTACAAAACACAAATTAGAACTAAAAATATCAGAGCTGTCAGTAGATAAAAATAGATAATCATGACTAACGTCATAATTTTCTTCAGTCCCTTTGTAAGAAAAGATATTGGGCCTCTTTCATGGAACACAATCGCTTTACAAACTTTTTGAACAAAAACCTTAACATTTCTGTCATGATGGCGATGAACAGAAGACAAAAAAGCTTGAAAAATACTGCCTGCAACTACCCAAAGCTAGTGATGGTGAAACCCATGCAGAAGCTGATCTAAATACACATTTTACATGTTTTTTTTAAAGCAAATGCTCACAAAGAATATAAATACAGCTGCCATAATGATCGCATCTGTTTATTACAACAGAAGCTGCTCGACATAGTGTTGCAAGAGCAACCAGTAAAGCAACAATTTCTGGCCAAGTCTTGGAAGGCCATGGCTTTTTCTGATGTCACCGAAGAAGGCGACTCAAACCTGGCAATTGCCTCTCAAGTGAACCATGCACCTCCAGAAAATGGCCATTTATCAAAAACAAATGAGATGTCATAGGTCAGAACAGCACCCAGGCCTTGCATCCTCCACAGGCTTGCTATTTGTCACACCAAATGAGCAAAACAACAGGCTCTGCAGAGAACACTGCGAGGACAGCCTCTCCAATTAGTCAACTGATATACCACTGCTGTTATCGCCATCAACGAGCCAGTCGGCAGCAAATGGTTTCCTTTTAAAACTTTGCTGTCGTCACATACAGAGAGTTGGGATTTAATTGAATACATACAAGCTTGAATTAAAACATACCAGCAATATACAAGCGTCTGTGGCTTGTTGTGCTTCTGATCACTATTGGCTTACTCTTCCAAAAGTGTGCCGAATTACTTAACGAAACAATGAAATAAGTCACCAGAACAGAGAAGCTTAAAATATTCATTAATGCCTGGAATTTTTTATATTTAACCGCTGCAAACTAGATTTAAGCATAGCCACCAAATTTCAAGAAAACACTGACACATCATCATGTGGAGGCTAATTTGGATTATAATTATCCGGAAAAACCATGCTCCACAAATTGGCAATGTTATTTCAAAAGTCCTTGGAAGTGAAACAAATGAAATAGTGGGAGAGAATGAGGCGCGGATGAAATAAGCCAAGTCACTGATGCGGTGTTGAGGGAAGCTTTTATTCTCACAAATCTCAAGATTTCATTGTTTCCCATGTTCCAAGAATTTCAAGGATTTTTCAGTCTATGAAGGTGATTTGACTTCCACAGTTAAATGCCACGTTAATGAACGTGACTATGAAAGCCTGTGAGAATTGTGTTGATATTTTAAATGAGTGGATGTGAAAAAAAAAAGAGTTTTTAAGAAGCACCCACAGTGAGTTGCAGTTCTGCATATGGCTTATGATCACAACAAAAAAAAGCACTGAAAAAATCTAAGAATGAATGAATTTTTGTTTGTTTTTCAAATGCCTCAGATTCACATTAATGTAGCACACAGAATGCAAAAATGCTATTTGAATTTGACTGGAAGTAGGATAGACAGATAGACAGACAGACAGACAGACAGATAGATAGATCTTTGACTATTATTGATTATTTTGACTATTCATAAAAGAATCATAAAAGCAGCACGACTGTTTCAACATTGATAATAATAATCTATCTTTGACTATTATTGATTATTTTGACTATTCATAAAAGAATCATAAAAGCAGCACGACTGTTTCAACATTGATAATAATAATCTATCTTTGACTATTATTGATTATTTTGACTATTCATAAAAGAATCATAAAAGCAGCACGACTGTTTCAACATTGATAATAATAATAATGGTCTCACTTTATATTAGGTGGCCTTAACTACTACAGTACGTACTTCCATTTAAATTAATCATTTGATACAATGCACTTACTGTGTACATACATTTTTACATTGTACTTATATTTAAAAAAATACCTGCATGTAATTACATCTGTAATTAATTTCTGTATTTACATTTATGATGTACATTTGACTCAGTTGACGCATCCCTTACACCTTAACCCACCCTTAAACCTACCCATTCCACCAAACCTGCCCCTAATCTTACCCGTATCCCACCTCAATAGCATCAGAAGTGTTTTGCAATGCAATATGAACACAATAAGTACATTGTAATTATTTTCTGATGTAAGTACATAGTTAAGGCCACCTAATATAAAGGTGAAAGATCATATGACACTGAATACTGGAGTAATGACTGCTTTGCCATCACAGGAATAAATGGCATTTATAATATACTCAAACAGAAAACAGTTATTTTACTGCACAACCCTGCTTTACAATGAATGAAGAAAAGACGCGAAAGGAAAAGTGGCTTTGTGCTTCATGGAAGTTGTGCTCGTCCTTCACGACAGTGTCCTAAGCTTCATGAGCTCCACAGCCAGGCAGACGTCTGCAGACAGTGAACACAGTTAACAATGTGGGGAGCTGTTCTTGGCACTGCGCAGCCATGACACTTTGCCCACGCACTCTCTCGCACACATGCTGTCCACTCATTCCACACTGGTGGGGGAGGATACCTCGGGTTTGAATGTCAAAGAGTCAATGTATACAAACAAGTCTGGAAAATTGATGATGCTTGTGTATGCGTGTGGTCTGTAAAGAATATTAATATTCCCTGTGCCCATTCTATATCTCTTCAAATGGGAGTCTGCTGGACTTTGAAGGTGGGGAGAGGAGGGGCGGAAATCGCTGTCCGTAAACTAGGGGTGTGCGATATTGACAAAAAATTATATCTCGATGTTTTGATATATGAAACATAAAACGTTGAATACTGATATTTGAAATGATTTAAAACATGAAAAAAAGAAAAAAAAAAAGAAAAGAAAAAGCAGAAATTTGTCATTAAAACCGCCAGCAGGTGGCAGCAAATCACTGTTAATAAGTGAGTCATTGCGATTGAACCGAATCATTTAAACGGTTGATTCATTCAAGAACGAAACACCGTCATGTTGCTCAGAGACACAAAACAGCGCTGTGGCTGTATTCGGAATGATTTTTGTTGGCGAAATAGAGCAAAAACAAGCAATATGGTGTCTAAAACGTAAGTCTCTTAATTAACTTATTGTTTATTGAATTCAATGTCACATTTGTAATCATGGTAATTTTTGGAGAAAAACGGCACTCTTCGTGTGAAATTGAATAAACTATATGAAGTGGTATAAATATATAAATTTTCCGCCATCATGTCTTGAATTTGTGATCATTCTAAATGCATTTTAATAGACTGAATCATGCCGTGAAAGAAAACACACTAAATGCGCGCACGCACTAGTCTAGACTTCACGTAATGTATGCGTGCGCACTGTAGGGATGTTTTGAAAGGTTTTTGCAAAATACTCGATAATGTCAAATCACACATCGTTAAAACAACAATTACGATATTATCGCAGACGATATATATCGCACACCCCTACCGTAAACTCCAGCCGTAGATGACATTATAAATCTCAATTTAGGAACTCTGTGAATGCGCATTGAGCTGTGACCAGAGGAAGCGATACAGTAGCAGAGCTCCTCCCAGTGGGGTGTTCCCAGATTAGAGTACATATAGCCTGCACGTTCCCCGCGACACATCAACGTGACAGAAGTCCATCGACACTGACCTTTCATAAAGATAGCCAAAAGTTGGCTGTCAGATGCTCGCCATTACACCCCAAAATCATCTTGGAGCAAAAAATAGATTTTTGTTTTGCAGCAGCCAGGCAGTTTATGGAGGGCAATTAAGAGCTGTTTTCCTCCACTGGAAGTGGATTCCCTATGCTGGGGCCAACGGTCTGCCAAAATGGCTGTAAGAGGATGTCTAGCACCTGCAATGTTCGCTAAATCGAAGCAAGGCTGATAGTCGGCAGATCTTTAAGTACTAGAAAGTCTTTTTCAGTAATAATAAGGCATGCAATGACAGCTGCCACCGTTCCACTTATTGAGTAAGTGCGAGCCTAGTCGCATAGGAGAGCAGCCCACCATGATGGGAAAGATGTCACCGAGTAAGGAAGATGCAATTAAAGGCTCACCTGAGAGAAAATGAGTGCCGTTGTCTTGGCGGGCTGTTATGAAGCCCCTTGACTATGTATTAGAGATAAAAAGGTTCATCAGAAATTCTCTCTACGAAAAGGCAGGAACGGTCGCCGTGAGGAATAGAAATCCCTTGTTATGATATTCATTAACATAATAAAATAAACAAATAAAATCTGTGGGGCATTAAAATTATAATCCACATCAATGGCTTTTCTGAACATTTTTCCCCCTCACAGAGAAGACCAGGCAGCATAAAATGATGACAAGCGCAACAAATATACCATAAAACCTGAAATACAGCCACGTCGATGCCAAAGGAACAGCCTGCACCACAACCGAAAGTTCTAGCATTGCATCTCTTGATATGTCACCTTTGCGAATCCCATTTTCATCCATAGATGTCGGGATTATCTACACTATCTCCCTGACACAGTTTGTTTCTGTTTACACTGCCATGTGGCATTTTATGTGCTGCTGTATTGTGCATATTGATATTTCACACCAACACGGTCCTCTGAGTTGTCACAGGTTGCATAACATTCATTCTGGCTGATACACTGCCAATTCTGTTCTGGCACAGGCTCCCGTCACCCATGGCAAAATAAACATCAAAACCTCACCATGCACACCAAACCCAAAGAGATTCGGGAGCGACCTGCTGCGGCTCAACGTGGATGAGGATGAAGCCAAAGAAGCAGATTTAGAATACATCACAAAACCTCTGATGAAAAAGAATCTCATCTCAAAGGGTTTAACAGCCGTCCACACAGGGGTTGGAGGAGCACATCGTGCTTCAGTCACCAAAAAAAAAAAAATTGAGGAGAAAATATTGTGAAAAAGCACGATAAAAATAACTCAGAACATGTGACCAGGAGCACTAGAGGAAAACCTGATTCATGTCAAACTGCTGGATAATAATCCACACAGCACAATTTCAACAGATGGGATGATGTCTAGTGGGACCTGAAATGTAAGGCTTCATGGAGAAATGGCTGAGCACATTAGAGTTAATATCCACCTGATATCATCTGTGATCTCCAAGTACCAGCTGAAAAGCTCCAATGTGACGGATAACGCCAACATCCAGTCCTCAAAGCGTTCGCAGATATACAAACTACTGTAGCCGCCCGTGAGGCTCTTTGATGAGCCAATCACAACACGCAACAACAGCCTGAACCCTTCAAGACATGTCTCTCACCCCAATGTCAATCACAGTGGCAAAAATGCCAAGCGATTCCGGCCTCGCTGGTGCTTTTTAAACAGAAAATGTATGTTGTCTTAAGGAATGCCATCTGCATAATACCTCATAATCCTGTGAATCCTGCAAACGTCTGTCTGACAGCAACATAGGCAGAGCCCGCAGGAGAGGTTTAATCAAAGGTCAGGACAGAATCTTAACACCGTTTACCAGCACAGGCCCAATCCCTCATTTGGTGCAGCACCAAATCCCAACTCCAAGGGGAAATGTGATTTCAAATGACTTATTGTACAGTGCATGCTGATGAGAAACTAATGTCATTAAGAGAATATGCGAAAGCAATTGTTCAATGCACTTTCAATGGGCAGGAACATTTTCATCTCTGTTTTGACACAACAAACAAAGGCACGTCAACGGTTTATGACCATTTATACCTCTGCAAACGGAGGGAAAAGCGTGATTTGCCTTCACAGGCGAACTATATATTCAGGCTGTCATAGCAATACTGATGACAGACAGATGGAGTGTTTGTTTTGCACTCGGGAAAATGCAGCTTTACACTGACCGCATATTACAAAATAAACTTAACTTATTGCTTGCGCTAGTCGGTCTACACAAAGCCGCCCCCCTCCTTTTCAGTCCTGAACTGAACTGAACCCCTGAACTGGTTTTCCTCACATTCAGAATAACTGCTCAACATAAAGATTCTTCTGTTTTAAGCTTAAAACGATTGAGGACAACAGGCAATTTTCACTCCGGCATCTCCAGCCACCACCCCCTGCATCGGAATGAAGACGGACGGTACGGGCAAAGCGCAAACATCTGGAAATCCTGAAGAGATAGGGGCACTTTTACAAGATTAAACAGACCACATTTAATAACATTTTGCTGGGGGAGACTAATGTTTCCTTTCAAGCACATTAGCATTTTGATAACCAGCTGAAGACTTTTCTTCCATTCGCGATAAGGATAGAATGCGAGGCCGCGTAGACACAGTGAAATAATTGGCACGCTGCATGCGAAAAGTCAGCATTTAAAAAGGAGAGGGGGTAGAAATAAGGAAATAATAAAAAGAAGGAGAAAAAAAAAATTCCAGGTAGATGAGAACCGAGGGAGTGCTGATTCTAGATTTCAGAGATGGTTCGCTACAGCTCAGGGTGATTTCACACTTTGAGCAGTCCTCTGTGTTGAATAAGTGGAGTCTGAACTAATTATGTAAAAAACTGTAAAAAAAAGCATGCCTCAGCACTATGCCCAGAGTTAGCCTGACGTATTGCACTGTACTTCCACTGAATACAAAGCTCAAGAGCCCCTCATGCGATCGGCCTCACATCTAAAATAAGAAGTAAAGTAGCCTCAATCCCTTATCATGCTTCCCAAAAAAGCCTTCAGATTGCGTTGCAGTGTAAACGAAAAAGTAAAAGTAAAACAATGACTCATCTGACCTATGAGTAAGGCTTGGTGTACCACACCACGGTAAAGCCTCTGGCGTATTTAAGACACATGAGCGTGTAGTTGTGCCACGGGGTGTTGGTGACTGGTCTGACAAAACCATGCTGTGCGAAATCACTTTGAATTATCACTGTTATCATCACCAGCAGGCCCCAGCCTCAGAGCACCTAAGGACAAAACGCCCAACATTCAGCTATGAGCTCTTGATGTCTATGAATAATGACGTGACTAGTAACGCTTCTTCAAATACAAAAGCCTAGACGGATGCATGGAGCCAATAAAATGTGATTAAATCATATACAAAACAAACACAAATTAAAGGAGATGTTAAGCGTGCCGCTAATGCCCATCAGCGAATGTCACGTACGTGGAGACTGAAGGTCATTGCGGCGGTGTTTTTCTTCACTTAACTTCTCTCGAGCTATTGACCTGTAAAGCCACATTTCTAATCTGTACATTGTAACACGTCAAACATATTTACAAATATTACCAGTGATGAAAGCATTTATCAGCGACTAATTCTGGAGTCAGGCAAGATTTGGTCACCCCACAGGATATTATTAGGGCTGAAAAAATATTTATTGGGAACTCCATCTGGTGCCTGAAAATACTACAGAATCACGTAGCATCAAGTCAATTCAAGTCAGTTTTATTTGTATAGCGCCTTTCCCAATACACCTTGTTTCAAAGCAGCTTTACAGTAAATCATGATGTTAATATTTATAATGCTTTACAGTCGCATTTAGCAGATTAGAGCTGGGCGATAATGTTGTTTACATTTTGCAACAATACAAAGAACTCGAGTAGTTGAGATTTACTATATAGTATTTATTGCTTTACGTGAGTACTGTATGTGGGTAAAGTTAGATATACTTCTAAATAAATCTTTAGATATAGAGCTACAGTATGTGATACAGTGTAATATAGGTTACATTTTGTGACAATACAAACAATCAGGTATGTTAACAATCAGGTATGTAATATACAATTTGACAATTAATATCTTGCAAAATGTCACATAAGCTATAATTAAACATTAAAGCTCACAAGTTAGCCAGCTAGCCTACTAGCTCAGCATACCACTAGCTAATTAACCTGCTATACTAGCAGAATATAAGTTAAAAGTTATAATTTTATCTCAAAATAACATTATAAAATATGTTGTTTGAACAGTTATGGCCATTATGTATGTGTGTTGTTTTAGTTTACATACTAGCATAGCACACAGATACCCAATTAGCATGATAGCTTAGCTACGCATTAACACCTCTTACGAAAATTATACATGGTTTTACCACAAATTACACACAAAAAAAAAAAACATATGGTTACTATAGTTAAACCATGGTAACCACAAATTAACCATGGTGTTTCTACACCAACCATAGTTTAACCATGGTATTTGTAGAAAAACTGTTGTTATAAAAATGGTAATCAATACACCAAAAAAAAACATGGTTACTACACTTTTACTACAATAAAACCATGGTTAATTTTTGCAAGCGACTTTACTGTAACTTACATGTAAACCACAACAATCTTTAATTGTATTACATAACTAAATTTAAATTGAAATACAATTAAAAAGTGTAAAATGTTCAAATATATCAGTTATTAAAAGAACAATGTAATGATGTTCCGTTATAGTTTATTATTATTACTTATTACGATTTCTCACAAAACCAGATTAATATGCTACACTGCTAACTTGGTATATAATAACCGATTAACCTGCAAACATTACATTGCTGCTATTTATTTGTACCTTTTGTAGCCACCAGTGCCACCAAATGATAACCAGAAAGGCTATTTTAATTATCTAGAAGAAGAGACAGTGATAATGTGATACATTTTTTTTAACAGGCATTACAAATGGTCCAAAGGGGATAGGATTCTGCAGGGGAGATATAATCTTGCACAACACCGGGCAAATTCCACTTAGGTCTAATTAAATGACTGTTTTGTTTGGCCATCTATGATTTCGCTTAACACTGATTAAAACAAGCACCTTTGAAAGGTGTCACCACATCTTCATCCCTTTATCTCCTAATGGTTTAGCAATATAGAGATGCAGCATTGCTCTGCCCACCGTGGACGTAATTTCAATTACATTAAAAATGTCAACACAAATAACTGTGCCAGCATGAGATCTACAACTGAGATACTATGTGCTGGGGGTTCTGTCTTAAGCGGATGATGCAGGTGCTGAATGCTAATGGTTTTGAGCGCTACAATCCACGGCCAATTAAGATTTACGAACGCGTGTTTATCAATGCAAACAGAGTCAGGATTAAAAACAGATTATCCTGAAATCCATTGCCATGAGGGCCAACATACTCCATTACATTCCAATAAACTGGTTTCTACTCCTGGCCAATCAGCATCTCTCTCCCTGAGGCTATTAACTGGCTATTCTGCTAGTCTTCTTCATTCACAGACCATCTACAAGCAGCAGTATCGATTGCACTGGAAACCCTTAATAACCCAGGACAACAAACAACCAACATGGATACTTTCTTCTTGAAACTGCAGTTACAGTTCGCCCTCTGGGATTACACAATAAATCACTTGCTTATCGCCCAGCACTAGGCTCCTTGGTTGGTACATCACATTAATGAGATTCATCACATGTCTGTGCTTTTAAATCTCCATCATCCACTGTTAAAAAAGACCAGGTTCGATGAATGCTGTCTAGGCTGCATTCTGGAACAGACTGCTTTAAAAACCTTTACGCTTTAATAGAGAAGGTTAATCAGTATTGTGCACAAGTCAATGACAACCGTCACTGTCAATGTAAAACTTATCTGTTATGTTCTCTCTGGAAATTAATGTGAGCATAAAGAATAAAAATGTGACAAAAGTATCAAAATTAAAACGTAAATTAATCATCTTTCATGTATGAGCTCCCCACCTTTGCAGGATTAACCCATGTCTTTTCTCCTTATAACATGCTATTGTTTCATATAATCTTCCATATTTCTCCACGGCCCATATAAAATTTAGCATTGTGAAACAGCTTACAAGCTCAAATGACTGGTACCAAATTGGTTGAATAAATTAAACTGGCAAGCCAGTTACAGAATTATGTTATGTTACTGAAATTTGACTGAATTTGACCAGAAAATGATTTAATAAAAGTCACAATAAACAGATTACAATTTGGAAGGAACATCTTCAAGGTCTTATTCTGCAACGAATGGAAAAAAAATGTGTCTACATTCATAACACCACCAAACAAAGCATTTGCCACCTAAAATATTGCTCTAGCTTCTTCAGGAGCTTTTTAACTTAATAACTAATACTTCATTATGATATCACAGCCTAGTGTGGGGAAAAAACGTAAAAGAAAAATTGGATTTGGAATTCTGAAGAAAAACTGGCAGGTAAAGGAAGCAGTTCAGATAGCAAGACCAGACAAAATCATAGAGTTTACTTTACAGTAGTAAGGAGCTTTATCATTATTTCAATACTGTCTGGTCAAAAAGAGACAAGTGCCCTGACTAGCCAGTGAAGAATTTGACTGACAGCATTTAATCACGCCTTATAATTTGCACTGCTCTCTAATGTCCTTCCTTTAAGTATGTTCCTCTGGTAGCTGCCTGAAAACCGTCTGACATTACAAGTCAAAGTAGACTATATTTGAAGGAAATGGATCTTGTCTTTCTGGTATGTCTGTTTTATTCAGTGACCAAATTCCTTCACCAGACTATCACAAAGGTTGTTCCTATATATGTTATGCAGTGGGCATACAGTTATTGCTGCATGGCATATAAATGTAGAAAATAAATTGAAAAATCTCACAAAATGAATGCTGCCAATCAGGACCCTTTTTTCACTTGTTCAAAACACTGAGAGTGTTATAGCTTCAGAATTTCTCAGAAAAGCGTTTAAAAGTTCATCTATTAGTGCCAAATTCATTTGGTATGGAAAATAACACCATAAATCATCTGAGGCATGGAGAAACCATACAGAGCGTTTTGACATATTGTTGTGCCATGGATCTTGGCACATTTTCTTCCATTTGTTGGCACTGTGTCATAGCCATAGTGATTCAGTCTCCATTTGTTGTTAAAAAAAAACATCGGCATTGTGTAGGACCATCTACGGGCTCAGCTGTTGTTTTTTTCTGCATAATATTCCTCTGTGGGAAACCATGATTTTAACCATTGACTCCAAAATGAAAATTGGTCTTTTGCCATATACTAAGCAGGGTGCAGGGAGCACTCCTTTATTGCAGCTGGCCATTAAGCATTATAATTACAAAATTGTAGGTTCATGTGCTCTTGTGCCTATATGGCTAACAAAAAAGAAAATAGCAGATTCTTAATTACCTTATTACACTATTAGTGTAACAAAAAAATTAAACACAAAATGCCCCCTCTGTCACGATGAACTGCTGTGTACGGAGCAAAAAAAAAAAAAAGGCTGGTTTCAGGTTATTCAAGACATTTTAACTATCGTATATACAACATATCTTTGTTTTAACAGTCAGACGTGGCTGTTTTAAGCAAATCCAGGACATGAACACAGATCAAGAGTGGCTTTCTACTGCATTCTACTGACACTGTGCAACTCAGATATGGTGCAAGATAATGCACTATTTTGGAGACAAAACGACATCTAATAGTATGTTTTAAAGGTTTTAAATGTGACAGCTCTCTGACCATGCATTGGTGACAGTGGAAATTGTCAGGCTAAACCACTCGAGCGAAGTATTACAAGTGTCTCTGCTGTTAACCTAGCAAAGGTTAAGACCTCTTCTCCAGGATGCTTCAAATAAACCAGAGCCTGATTAAACTGGGAGTTACAATCGCTCTCGTAAAACAGAACCCAAGGTCTGTGTGTCTACAAATACCTGTGTGAATCACACCTGTCATCATAACTATAATGATAATCTCACACAGAATCTCAGTCTTTACCAGTCAAAACTATAAAAAATTATTTTCAAATTTGAAAACAACAGAACACACTACAAAAGGTCCACACATGCCTACTACACTAACATACTACTAGACATTGTATATGAAAGGTACATTTCTAAAGCTTTTTAGTCTCAGTATGAAATGAGGTCTACATGTGAGAAGTTCAGTGCTCAAAACAGTCAGTTTGTGACTAAGCGACTTCTCCCACGTCCACGAAAGACTACTCTATTCCCACAGCATAAGGTAGTGAGAAAGCAGTCATCAGTCCGTCTCCAAGTGACAACCTGAAAGGTGTTGTTATTGTGTCATCTTCTTTGTAACCCTATTTCATATTTCAACGTCAAGTACGTTTGCAATGCACAGCCTCTATCCTTCCAATCTGACTCCCACTATCACAGATGCATTTATTGATCTCAGTGTGAGAAGATGCACTATAATAACCTGAACTTTCCAGTCGCAGGTAAACCAGCGAAGTCATTGGAAATAACGCTGTAACATTTAAATCCTATTGATCTCAAGCGGGTAAACTGGTGCAAGCATAACTTTGCGATCGTTAAGATCTGGTTCGCGTTGCTCGCAAAGTCCTTTAGAAATGGTATCAGTGTACTGGCATCGACCATTAAAGACAGATCATGAGATATGGACCATTCCTTAACTCTGGAGATCTCGGAGCATGCCTGTACCCAAACACATGCCATGCAGAAAGCACCTGTCTCTCTCAAGTCCCTGAGAAATGTCCCTCAACGCCACAAACCTCAGGCGTGCATCAAGATGCAAGAATACAAGCCAAGCTGTTGAGATGTCATCACTAACCTTTGATGTTGCAATAAGGCTCAAGCGAGAGTCGAAAGAGAAGAAAAACGTGTCGGCTGAAGATTTAACTGCGGCGCACTGAAAACATCCCACGATTTCGCGTTCAAATTCCTCCTCTAACCAACGCGCTCATTTTACTTTCTCCCCACCGCTCATATGTCTTACCTGAAGGGCATCTCCCACGACTGCAATTAGCTGCCAAGATTTCATTGTGGTCGGGCAGCGAAAACGGAAAGGAAAAGTGCCTCCTGTTTTCTCAGTGGAGGTAAACCGATTGCGCGCGTAGAGAGGCAGAATGGGCATTCTCAGTGGAGGTAAACCGATTGCGCGCGGAGAGAGGCAGAATGGGCAACGGAGAGCGCGCGAGTGGTAGTCAGTGGACCGTATCCACGTGGTGCCATGTAAATGACTGCATCTGTCAATCCACGCGCCTGTGCCACAGCCATCCTTGTGATCCTTCTCAAGTTCACACCATTGAGCCTGACTTTGGCTCAGGGGTTTAGTGTAAACAACTCGAAAGTGATGCACAAAATCCTACAGCTTTTCTGCACCACAAGTCGATCTAGTTAAGTGGCAAATGTTGAGCTATGCATTCGGTCTGAAAGTTCCGTTCTGTAGAGTCACCTGTTTCTTTTACAGTATAAATATATGAATGCATTCTGTTCATCTTAAATAAGATCCACACTGTATTTATAATATGTCATGTACGTAATATAGACCAAGGACTGTTGCAACGCCATCAGTTTAACCAATTAAAAACGAGCTACAGAGGTGAAATAGCTGTCAAACATCACCACCACCCTCTGAGATGACAGCAGAGGCTGTAAAAATAATAAGCATTTACATAAAAAAGCTAAAAATAAGCATTCATATTATACATCTGACAGAGGGATAGGCTTATTTGCCACAACCGTGAGAGTGATTATATTTATTTACCAATTTAAATAAAACATTTAAGAAAAGAATGTTATCAAAAATATATATAAAAGATTAACAATTATTTTATTAATAATTTATAGTTCTTATTGAAATAATTTTATATCCATTTTAATTGTTTTCATCAATTATTTTTCTAAAATAAATTACTGTATAAATTATGATATTAAAATAATAGTTCAATTTGATTATCAAAGTGCATGCATACAATTAAAAAAAAAAACGCCCAATTACAGTTACAACCCAGAAAGTGGGTTTTAAGAACCGCACTCTTTGTATTTTACATTAATTTATACAGTCCATGGACCTTTGTGAATTTATAAACTAACTCGCTGATGTAAATGCCAGTATTTGTGTTTTACAGATTAAGAATATTGAAATATAGATATTTTCTATATAGCACGAATGTGTGTAGCATGAATAAATCCGGACATTCAACATTTGTCATGTTGTCATTATTTTGTGACCTACCAGCATCAATTGTGTCACTTCACTGTCATTCACAAATCCTTTCCCCGTGGCCTCATGGGATAGTAAAGTGTCCATCAGATGCGCACATCAAAATCTCGCCAGAAACAGTACTTTATCTGTGGACTTCTTGCCTACTAATTTCGGACATACCATTCTATAACCATACTGTTTTTCGCCTATAGAAGCAAGTATGTGATTTTAGATGCAGCCACCAAATTTGTACGCATCTTTTTTTACGTTCTGTGTGTTGCAGCACTCCTCGGTCTCCACTTTATTTCAAGCTAAAACAATAAACCCACTCCTGCATCCATATCTGTGCCATTATCTCCTCAGTCATCTTCTTTATCCTCTTACAGATCTGACAGATATACATTGCCATCGGATAGCACGTGAATTCCCCCGTCGTTAACCCCACTGTATTAAGTAGTCCGCTCTAACGGCGCCCTGCCTTTGATTTGAAATGCAATCACAGTAGTCAATCTCATGCCTCTTAGCAGTCACTGCTGATAAGTTTAGCATGAGGCCTCTCCCGGACCTACCCCATCCCCAGCATGAGGTCGAGAACTTGAAAGGCATTAGTCGACTGCAAGGTCCTTGGCAACTGTGACATCTGACAACCCTATGACAGGAAAATATCTCCCTTTTTTTTTTCCTGGGGAGCAGCAGGAGGCTAGTGTAGATCAGTGTGATAGCAGTCACACCTGCAAAATCCCGGTGACAGTCTACATAAATTGGGTTAGCAGCAGCCCCCACAGAGCTGCATCAGGCAGGGAGACTAAAGGACTTGTCATAGGTGACCTCTGTGTAACTACATCCCTGCTGCTTTGAAGTGCCGTGAGACATGATGTTTAATATGTATTCCATCCTGCCCTGACATTCCAATTTCTTAGCGCCTCGCAATGTTTATTAGGGTGTTTTTATGCATGCAGCTTTTTTATCATTTCATCATCAGCAGTGTCAGCCAAAAAAATTTTTCCCCCCACCATAAGTGCCAAAATTATGAACTAATAGCCCTGGGATGTTTATTAGCTAACAGCCGTCCTTCAAGCAAAACACATCATGTTTGGGGAGTCTAGCATTTGAATTTTTTAAAATCGCTTTTTAGACCTCCAGTGAAATGGCATTTGACTGAAATGAAATCTAACAGCAGACTTTAATCCTTTTCATCTAAGAGACACCATAGAGCCCCACATTTTTATTTATTTTTTTCTTTCGGTGTCGTTCCTCAAGCCGTGATGCTATTCCCTCATGCATTAAATACCCAACACATTACAAAATAGGCCACCTTGTAGGTCTCTGCGTGTTAACACACAGCATCCCACTTTAGGTGCAAATGAGAGCAAGGGGACAGGAGGAGGACAGAGACTAGAAAGATGGACAGTTCCGTACAGTGGATTAGAGATTCCTCCTTGGCAACATTTATGGTTATTTATGAGCCTCCAACACAATATCAGTAATGGGTTACCGTTCATCCAGGTCTCCTCGGGCGCACCCCTATACGTTTACACAAATTAAAATTGGCAACATGCCATTTGTTTCCACAGCGCCTCTTGCTTCCAACCAGGTCACTAATGGGATTATTCAGTTCTCGTTCTTATGAGCACAAACAGTGTTGGAGAATGGAGACATCTGCATGGCGTAGATTCGTTCCCTTATTTCCGCTTTCTCGTCTTATTTAATTTAATTTCTGACTGATTTGTCCCGTGCTGTGATTGACAGATGCCAGTACACGGTTATCACAGTCTTAGTATTTCACGGAAGGCACGCAGCCGAGTTTGCTGCACATATACTGTAGCGCGTCAAGGACGACTCTTACGATAAGCTGATAGAATCTGGGCCGTAGGTAGCAGAGGCAGCAGCAGTCTCTATAAATTGACATTATTGAATATGCTGTTCTTCATGCCTGTGCGATAAGAGTGCATTAAATGAGAGGGGTGCACAATGCCGAGGAGAACTGAAAGGAGACATTTCGATTTCATTTTCATCTGTTTCATTTGTTCCCATTACGCGTAACAGCTTTACCTTTGAGCTCGGGCCTCCAAATCGGTTAAGTAATAATTGTAATGTTGACACGTTGAACGATGACAAGGCAAAGCGGTCAAGGAGATCATTGGTCACGTACAGTATATCCAGGAATAAGCAAAGAGGATTTCTCTCTCTCTCCGTAGCTCCTGGTGGGGGGCCTGCCTCATCTCTTCATTGTCTGTGCGGCTGTTTAAATCTGCACAAATTATTTATCCGCCATTCCCGTAATTACCTCCTCCCTCTTTAAATAAGAGACACCGCTTGATCGCCAAATTGCCTGATGGTGACAATAACTCGGATTTGTCGGAAAAGTTCAGGGGCTGTGGCTTTCCATTGTGCAATGAAAAAAAATAAGTCAATAGAGAGATTAGCGTGCACTGTGAAACCCAATATATATTCAAATATGAACAGCAATGCAATTCGGAGTTAGCCTTCTAGACTATTATCTTAGGATAATCTCATCAGATTCTGTTTATTGCTTTCATTTATAATTCTGCCGTCCTCCCCGATTCAGCCTGGGCTGTTTCATCATCTTATTTACTTAGAACAACTTTGAAGCACTTAACAGTTGCTTTCCTCAGGAGAGCCGGTCAGGGCCTCGACGCCTGGAGCTGCGCCCTACCTCAGAGCCTAATTGAGGGAGATGGGTAATGGAAGTGACTCTGCCTTGTGAGAGAGAAAATTCCATCTCACTACTAATCCACAACAAACTCTCAAGTTCAAAACCGTGTGACTCACCGGCGGAGCCCCGGCAAGAATTAAGATGGCAATCTACGGCAGATGAATGCTTATCTAATTGAACTGATACTTTATGATTTAAATTAATGAGGCGAGAGGCGGCGTGACAGAAGCGTGGCGTTGTTGCTTTGTAGCTTCTTCGTTCGCAGCCATGTAATTTTGTTAATACGCAGATTGCCGATACCAAAACTCAGGAATACCTTTGGGATCACGCTGTAACCGCTGTCGGTATGACTGAAATGCAAGCGGGGCTTTCTTCTGTGCGCTGGGTGGCCTGTCAATGGGTATACCGATCGGTGGCCTGTCTTTGTAAGACAAAGGCAGCATGATGAATGCTTTCAGGCACATTTAGAGCTGCCATCTCGATTTCGTCCTGCCTTCCACCACCTTTACTTAAAACAGGGATATGTTCTTTATTCTGGAGTGGGGCTACGGAGCCTCATCCATCAACGTGGCAACACATGGTGCAGCACTGCTCATACCTTTACAGCCCAATCAATAAAACAATTCCAGCCATCTCCTTCACACTCCTGAGTTTCACAGTGATTATCTCAAGCAGCATTCATATTTCTTCCATTTGTGTATAAAATGCCTTGGGCATCAGGACGGAATGTTGAACATAATATTGATGGATGCAAGAGTCACTGACCTCTATTCCACCATGTTGTGGGTGCTGAGGGCTCGTTAGAGCTCGCTGAAGAAATCTCCTGCAATACGGGAATGGAGACTGATGAAGAGAATGGGCTTTTGTGTCTGTCTTCAATGCGAGCGAATGACTCTCTTAAGGTCTCAACAGGCAACGGCACAGAAAATGAGAGAAGGAGAAAAAGAAAAAGAGAGAAGGAAAAAGAGAATGTGTCTGCAGTGGGCGGATGTGGGCCAAGCAGCAGATCAGTTAGTGCTTAAGGCTCCTGCAATCTGTTAGCATTCCTAATCATCTCAATGCAAGTACGCGATCTGAAATGCGCCAGCTTGGGACCACATAATTGTACATACCATGTGAACAATGACGCACACAGTCCCAAACCCTTCACTATACCCACTAACCTGGAGCGTGTTTCCAAAAAGTACCATTATACAACTATGGTTGCAAGTTTCATCATTAGTTCAACGATTGTGTGTTTCCCCAAACCTATAGTTCCAGTGAACATTCTTAAACAGTATTGCAGTGTTATTTGGTTGGAACTAAAACTTTCAGCATGTTACATGTTAAATAGTTGGACTCGCATCGGGATTGAGACAAATCAACCATTTTTTTTAACTGATTGGTATCACCTATCTCAAGCACAATCCTTATTTTATATCAGCTGTCATGCTGGTGTCGTGCAGTAGGTGGCAGTATGCATCTTCTAGTTGATTTGCCAACCGCCATTAAAGGTGCACTAAGCGATTTTTGCCAAACGATATTGATATTTGAAAGCACCAAATCAAACACGCCCATACCCCAACAGGACCTCGCCCCTATTTTGATATCTCCGCCCCACAAGTATGTATACAACCATGGCATAACGACGATCATGGAAACAAGCGAAGATGACACACAAGCATATTCAAACAAAAGCCAACACAGATAAGTTGTGTGAAACAATGCAATATCAAATTTACTCACCTATCAAAAAGAAACAACGCAAACTCGGCGTCCGATTCAAGTCCTTGCTTCCCGCTCCTTGAGTTCTCTCCACCGCTGGAAAGCTGCTCCGATATGTAAGCAGGTCCTACCTCTTGCCTGATCATAACCCATCTTTTTAATGTTTTGTTCCTCCGATATTTTCCTCTTTTTTTATCTTCCAGTTCTCTCTATCTATAGTCGATCTGCTAATATCCGTCCTGTACACTCAAATTGAGCGCTCTCTTCTTGCTATCATTACAAGACACGCCCCCTTACTGCTGATTGGCTGCAAGTGTGTTTTGGGACATGGTCCGACACTGCGGTCAAAAGCGTTTTTCAAAAATTGCTTAGTGCACCTTTAAAAGGCAAAGAAGACACTCAAATGTGCACGTTCAGCCGCCATTAATACCAAAAGAAGAAGAATGTGCGTGTGAGACGCACGAGAGGTCTGTTCTAGCACATCACACATGTTTGATTACACACTTTTGTAACAGTCCCTCAGTCTTTTATCATTTACTTGTATCTGCCACCAGACTATCTGAGACATCGTTGTTATAATGTGTTTGCATGAATTGTGTCTTGCTTCGGATTTGACTGACAAGACATGGCATAGTGACACCGCAGCTTCATGCTTTCTAACCATATCTCCACGTTTTTACTTTTATGTTGCAATTATTCTGCTTATTGTACATATAAAATGCAAGAAGCTTATATCAGTAGTCCTAGTGGAAGTCGTGGCCTAATGGTTATAGAGTCGGACTCGTAACCCGAAGGTCGTGGGTTCAAGTCTCAGGTCCGGCATTGATTGTAGGTGGGGGGAGTGAATGTACAGCGCTCTCTCCCACCTTCAATACCACGACTGAGGTGCCCTTGAGCAAGGCACCGAATCCCCAACTGCTCCCCGGGCACCGCAGCAAAAATGGCTGCACACTGTTCACGGTGTGTGTGTGTGTTCACTGCTGTGTGTGTGCACTTTGGATGGGATAAATGCAGAGCACTAATTCAGAGTATGGGTCACCATACTTGGCCACATGTCACATGTCACTTTCACTTGTCACACTACAGAAAAATTCATAATTGTGACCACACAGTCTGTTTACAATGTCTACCACTGTAACATGTTTACATCTACCAATGTCTTTATACAGTATGTGCATTACTTTTACACTCTGCACAAATCTGTATACATTGCATTGATTTTAAAAACTTTACGGTACTTAAATTGTGCATCAAACACTAGGAATATACATGTGTTGGATCGGGACACAGTATCAGCAAATACACAATATTCAATGACTCCGATCGGATTGGCGGCACAAAAAACCTGATCGGGACATCTCTAATTACATGTGGACTTGCTCTTCTTGTTCATGTTCTTGGGCAAAATAAGCAGGCTAACATGCAGTACAATTTATCTTTCATTCCATATTTATACAAATTTCAGTGTCTTTCAGTTTGTTGAGAGAATGAAAGTGGCATATTTGAAGAGTGTGCATGTACGCATGTGCTATAGAACCCCGTAAATATGGCATAAGAGGGAATCGAGGATTGAATCAAAAATCTGTACATAAAGCAAAACAATGAAGAACAAAATAGCAAAGTAGTCCTCATATGCCTTATTATTTACACATAATCTAACATTAAGTTATTATTTAGCAGAAGTTTTTACTTCTCCACCAGCATGACATCATTAACAACAGATTTATATTTTTGAACCAATGAGGTTTGAAAGATGCATGTGTGAAAAAAACACTATGGGTTCGGGAAACAGTCGTGAGCTAGTTCATTTCTGCATCATACTATAATAAGCACCCCTAAACGGTCACATGTAAGAAAGCAACGAAAAACGAATCCCTCAAAAAACAAAACCTCTGACAGGAAACTTTTTAGCAGATGTATTGAAGTTGATGTACAGTACAGTATTACTAATGGCTTAAAGAATACATCTTACTGGTGAAAATGCATACATTAAATAGATGTCTCCGTAATGTATGTTTGCTATCAGGGCATATATCGCTGTGCTAAGCTACTGATCAGCTACTGATAAAAAAAACATAGGGTGTTATTGTGATGTCTTGCTAATCAAGAGCTTCTTTTTTAAACTGTTGGCAATATGCTAGTTAACCAAAGGCTAAATGAAAACACAAAGAAAGGGAAATGTTTAATTTTTTTAATGTAACGTATCATTCAAAAGACATATTTTTATGATTAAGAACACCGCAAAACAATTTTCCAACCAGGCATTGAATAGTGCACACATAAATAAAATATTCACTCCACCAGTAAAATGGAACAATAGATAGGATTGTGCCGATAAGATTTTGCACAGCAACATCATCTACCAGCAGTCGCTATAAGGGTGCATGCTAACCAGCCAAACAACAGCACACCGCTGCACCAAAGCCACCCTCGCCACATTACCCTGATCAATCCCTGATTTCGTTGCACCCACGCAGAGCTCTCATTATCTTCTACAGAGTTTATTACGTTTAATAGAATGGCCTGGCCCCGCTCTGATAACTTGTATTGGGAAGGTAAGTCAATTGAAACTGTGAGCTGTGCGTTGGAGAGGCAGGAAGAGAGAAGTGGGAACTTTAGGATTCCACAATGCAGCACTTGATAATTTGACACACAGCCCCCCTCCCCCTCCACGCCATTAAAATACGAGAGTTAGTAATAGCAAAGTAGGGGGACACAATATTACTTTCTTAAATTATGTATAGTCTGTAATACATACACTATGACAAACAACCTTCATGAAATATTTAACTGGCTCCCCTCCGATCCTCTCTCATTCTCTCCATTGATATGACTTTCCTCTTTAATAGTGCGGCGGCAGCCACATAATAACCTTTGTCGTCGGAAACATGCTGCGCTATGCGTTCGCCGCAGAAAAGAAGGGAAAATAGGAAGGGGGAAAAAATGCGGTGCTAAATGTTTGCTTCAAAATTCATAAAGCGCATTACTGGGTGAGATGGAGCGTGAAAGGATTCTATCCAGTGAACACACATGCAGGCTACACTGGCTCAGAGCATATACAGGCCTGGCTGCTGTTTCCTACCCTCATTTAATTGTATGTTTCCATGGTTACTGCCATACTTGGGGAAAAAAAGACAATAAACAACAACAACAAAACAAACTAAAAATATTATCATCCAAATCGCTCAGTCAAAATAAGGCCGGGGCGAAGACGCAACAAAATATATAAGCTCAATATTTATTTTGACACCATGCTATTGAAAAGGAAGTCCTTTGAATATCAAAGTCAAAGGCTTATGTATTTGAGATGGTGAAAACTTTGCTTAGTCACCTAGGAGACTAGTTATATTTTTAGTCATGTAGCCTCTGGTGTTTTGCAAACATATTTCTTCCTTTGTAACGGATTTCTAATTCAGAAAGTGCAGCGGGTGAAGGTAATTTCAGACAAGAGGCAGTCACGCGGGCACGCTCGGACACATTTACATGTGAAGAATACGGCCGAGAGCATGACCTGAACACATTCATTCCGCGCTGCTCAAGAGTTCAGACTTAACTGATGCAATTCCAAAGCAGGGAAGATGCAACCCCGCTGCAGTACTGTACATTTCCCATCACCGTGAACTACTCGAAACCCATTTTACTTCTCCCCTAGCACCGTGAGAGCATGAGACGTTCACACACACAAGAGTGCATCTTTTTTTTGTCCACCAGGGATACATCAAATGAATATCCACCAGCATTGTCTGGCTTTTATGCTGAGAAAATGGAGAATGCCAGTATGAATTCAGAGTAGAAATAGCTTTCCTTCACCTAGCTCAGGGCTGTCACACTGTGTATGTCAGTCATGTGACAAGCACAGTGCCACTGGATGGGGCCTAGATATGCTGGCCAAAGAATAAGAAATAAACTGATTTTTCACCCAGACAAAATGCAGCTGAGCTCCTCTACGAGCCTTCGAATGGTTTACTCGATCAAGAGCAACCCTCTTAACATAATGTCAGAGACAATACCCCCGTCACAAAGCTACCATCTGCCAGTTAGTTTGCGGCAATCTGCAAGACGAGTGACTAATGCCGGAATGGAGGGTTTCATTCAAGAATGTAAATGAAGAAAACTCAAAATGAAATTCTGTCAAACAACATAACACTGTAATGCAGTAAACATGCCTTTTGTGTCCTTGTTGGACTATTATTGAGGAAAATCAAAAATGTTTTCATATGTATATAACTACTGACTGGCATTTCAATGAACTGAACACACCTGTTGTGCACAATTTAAGCATAATTTTAGTGATGCATTGATGTAAAAAAAAGAGAAACAAATATAATATAATATAATATGTTTTTTTTTTAAATATTATATTATTTCAGGACAAAGAATGATGAAAAATGAAATTACAAAAAAAAAAAAAATATTATATACATATATAATATAAAAATAAAAAAATCATTTTATTTCATACAATTTTGTCTAAAATAAAAAAAAACACTAAAATAACCAATCATTTCAAATGCAACAAGTAAATTCACAACATTATAAATGTATGAGATGAATAATGGATATTCATGGGATTTGCTAAATATTACATGTAAGAGCATTAACTTTAATTTTGACATCATTGTGAAAAATAGAGAAAATGCAAAACTATATATTCAACAATGTTACATTTAAAAATGGCTGATATATCGTGCATCCCCACTACCTATGCATGATTAATATATTCAGCTGCATTTATTTAGCTTTTTTCTCCAGATGTCCACTATCAAACCACACCTGCAACCATTTTTAGGTGACCAGTTGAGAATTGCTATCTTAGAACACCAAATCCTCGGTTTACAGAAAGCAGGTATACAGCACTGAGAAACATTAATACTTGGCCAAGGTCAGTACCTGGAGTCTGTAACTCAATAATCTGTAGGCTAAGATATAATCAAAGAGAGACAAGTAGTTGTTAGTGGTCCCTGAACACTGAAGAATGAATCAATCCATCCAGTGACAGAACAATTCCATGAGCGGGGGATCAGCTTTTCTCTCCAGCCAAGATGACAGACAACTGCTCTTGATTGGCCATTGAGCAAGATGCGTCCCAAGGAGTTGGAAGACAAAGTGACATAAATGCAATGCACATTTCGTATGCGATAGGTTCTTGCTTTAGCCACTCGAAAAAAAAGTGTATATTATCATATCTTATCCTTAAAGATGACAGTAATAGAGGAAAATTGCACCAAGAGATGTGACATGATTGAGTCTTATTTCTTATTTCGTGGTTTGCTGTCCCTCTATATGCGCAGGATAATAAATATAATCATAATGCAAAATGCAGTTTACTCAAAGACACCTCTAATCAATGAATCTCAACCCATTCCAAGTTTCCAGCAGGGATATATTTAGCCCACATCACGTTCACTTTTCCTGTGAGTGTGGAATATACAGTGCAGTGTTTTGCCATTTGAAATTTCCCAAAATGCACTGACCCTACAAAAACAGCTTGCATACATTTGCTCCTCCAAGTGCAAAATCAATTAGGTGAGTGACCCCTTTTGTCACAAGGCACTTACACCGGCATGTTTATTTGTTGCTTTCTCCACCAGTCAACATGCTCTTATTCACCATGATCAAGGTCACTCTCCTCTATTTATTCTGCATTACCGAGCCGTCGCCACAAAACCCCTTCCCTCCGTCTGAATCCGGACTGATGCACAATGACCCGACTACCGTGGCCAATAAAACTGTGGCGAGAAACCAAATTGCCTCAGTGACTCGGCCTCCGTAAATACTTAAATTGCAACAGACAGATTGGACATCGGTCCTCACTGGACACAATTAAGCACAGAGGTCCAGCTAGTGAGCCTCAAAAGATCCCTCTGCCCTTCAGAGTTATCAGGTGCGCCTGCGGGACCCTGATAAGACCAATGAAGTCTGGTTGGGGCACAGTGGAGGAACGCTCCATTCATCCTCAGAACAAGCCTTCAGAATCGTGTGCTCTCCCTCATCCTCTGTCAATATTCCCCAAACGTGCCACCGTTTGACCATATCAAGCAAATTACTGGCATCAAAGGCAAACGGCAGTCAGATCGGAGCGATTCGAAGGGGTTGAGTGTTTAGGTGGCACGAGCGGGCGATGGATCTTTGTCGTGAGAGAAAAGAAAGGAGAGGGAGAAATCCTCTTACGGTTGGAATACTGATGAGAGCGTGATTGAGCTGGTGCGCTAGCGATGGAGAAGTAATGTCACTGATGAGGCTATTGCAGGTAGCTGGAAATAACAGCAGGAACCTGACGCCAGCTCTGCCTTCTGGCTCAGACAGTCTCCTGCTGCTCACCTCTCACACTGCACAAACCATCTGAACTGGAGTCAACAAAATCTCCGGCGGTTCCTTTTGTCGCATCGAAATCCACTAATGGCTGAGACCGCAACTGTAAAAGAGGCCGTTTAGCAGCTTTGCGAGCACAAAAACAAGCGAGGAAATCCCAATCTGCTACAGATTATACCTAATAACATCACAGTATGGGAAACACATGAACGCTGCATAATTTCAAAGCCCTATTTACATACCAAAGAAAACAACCTCTCTGTAACAATCACGTACGAGTATCCGAATGTGACATTCAGACAAAAAAAGGAAGGAAAAAGCAGATCATGATATTTTAACCATATCAAAGATGAAGAAAAGCCAATCAAAATATGAATATTAGATTTATTTTTTGTCCACCAGAAAAGGGCCCCGGCTCACTCATTCAAGGCATGAAATTAATAGCATTCAAAGCAGCAGGCAAAGGGGAAATGTGTTTCTCTAGATCCTCTGCTTCCTCCCCGCCCCAGGCGCTCCACTAGACAGCTATATTTCACAGTAAAAGCTAACAATGCTGCCATCTTAATGACCCTAGCAAGGCCACATTATTCCAGAATTTGTTTGTGCATTTCCACCCCCAAATATGCAATTACTTCGGCGCTCGTAAACAAAGTAATATCGCTAGATTTCATATCTGACCCCGCGGTACAAACCTATCCATTGTCCCCTCATGACAACGCCAATGTGTCTTGCCCTGGAGACAATAAAGCAAGAGTGCTTTAACAAATCAATGTTTTATGTCTATAAAATTTCTTATGAACAATATGTACAGTGGGATCCGAAAAGTCGACCACTAGTGAAAATGCTTTGCAAGGTTATTTATGTAATTCAAAACTTGAGTTTAAGTGAAAAAGTAATGATTTATATATAGACTTGTAAAAAAAAAAGGTGATCCTTCAGAGATCATTCTAATATGCTGATTTCATGAAACATTTCTTATTATTATTAATGTTGAAACCAATTGTGCTTCATATTATTTTTGTTGAAATATACAGCACTTATTTAAAACAGAAATCTTTTGTAATATTATGAACATCTTTACGGTCACTTTTGATGAGTTTAATGCATCCTTGCTGAATAAAAGTATTAATTGCTTCTTGGTCTAATTTCTCATGGTCTGATGTGAATGTGGTGGACAAAGAGAAGCAATTTAAAGAATGTCTGTGAAACCTGAGGTATTTTCATCAATTCCAACCACTTAGGCCCAGTCACTGGAGTCATGTGCAGTCAGAAGTGAGACTGGATGGAAGAGAGAGTTGTGGAGCTCACTATCCTATATGTTTTAGGATGGAGGGTTTGAGTTTTTTCCTCTAACTGAATTAAAATGTACATTACAAGACAATATCAAAGCCTGAATTCAGACCGTTTCCACTGGATGGCAGTATCTGTTCAATGAAAGGCAAATGGATGGTTCTACATTCAATTTTTACTTAATGCAGCACTTAATATAACCTCATTTCATTTGTGCAGGAAATATAACATGCTACTTGACTGCTGCGTGGTTCAATCTACTAAGCAGAACTACCCATAATGGTATCATACACTGACCAGGTCACTGGTTATGTGACTGCATGTCTCTCGGCATCCAAATTTACGTTTTTTGACTAAAGGCATCTGACTTGACTAAAGGCATCTGACTCACATGTATTCCAGCTCATATCTCAAAAGAGGGCATCTTTTTATGACAAAAGATGCGCATAGAAAATGTGTTTCTTTTATATGGTCCTTCAATGACTGTCCAAAAAAACAACCCCTTCAGGATTCAGTTAACCACCCATTATGTAGATTGCAAAGATTGTCTGCATAACACAGACAGGTTTGCATTTCAGATGCAAATGGAAAGCAACAGCCCAGATTCTGTACAAGTGCCCTTGCTAATTTATTCTAAATTCAAATTCAAGTAGATATTGCTATACAGAACATGGCAATGTTAAGCGACCAATCAATAATTTACAATCTTTTCCACGGATTCCTCAATACCTAATAAATTTACCACTGTGCTAAAGTCCAATCCTGAACTATTCTGCTTTTGCAACTACTCAAAAATATCCAGCTCACACATTCCCTCCTACGACAAACAGAATTGCTACAAGCTTAACAAGATGCTAAATCAATCCATCTGCTTATTGAAGTGTCTTGATGAACTTTTGACTTGCCTAAAAGTCCATCTGTGTGGCATTACAAACACAACATGTGACGAGGCATCCCATTGGTGCCTTGCCTTGGGAATTCACACGAAATGGGAGCCATTCCCTGATTCCCCTGAACACACACACAGTTATGTGGTTCTAGTGCCACATCTTGTAAGAGTGTCAAAAGGAATCCCATTAGGGACCGGGATCACGACGAAGAGACCTGGACGGAGTTGTCCGAGCCCAGTGAGAGGTTAAAGGAGGATCAGAGAGAGGAAAAACAAGAAGAGGTACGCTGCCACACAGAGTTACCATTTATGAGGTCACTGCCGTTCCCCTGGCTCTGGCCTTGCAGCTATTCTGAACCGGCCTGACCTACATCTTGTCGGCAGCCGGCAGCAGACCTTTGCCTGACATGAGGCCATCTCCGGGCCAAGCAGTCGCACTGCTTTTCGCTCGTAAATATCTGTTGACACGAGCGAAACATCCTTTACTTTCCCATAGCTCATGTCCTTGCTGAGCATTATGGGTACTTGGCGAGGCACATTAAATACTCTTATCTTCTTCTGATTATATGGTAGCACGTATGTGCACGCACACAGTTACATTAAATCACTGCACCTTTTAGCTTGACTTAAGCCCAACTGTGTAATCAGGGGTCTCCAAAGAATAAAGCCATTCACCCAAAATGATGAAGCCTTAACCTCACATTTCAAAGCGAGATTATCCAGTCCTCTCTGGACAGAAACCTTTCCACTTAAAGGTGAAGTGAGTACTTTTTTAATGCTAAAATACTTTCTTCTATCCAAGCTAAATTTTGAGACTTAAGAAGGCCATTCGTAGATTGCCTTCACACAAAACATTAACAGAGCAAATCTGTGGTGTTTTCAAAACATTGCTTTGTTAGTAGAATCCACCTGACCAGACCTACATAGCAACACTGTTGCAACCAATGGCATGAGTTTGGGGGCGGGACTATATGTTTATCTGGCCAATTGCATACGCATGTGTTTGTGCGTAAAATGTGTGTGTAAAAACATTTTTAGGTAGAAATCGTATAAATATGTTAGCAGTAAAATTTATAAGTTTTAGAACAAGCTGCAACCACATTTACTCTGGTGAAGAAATAAAAATGTTGTTATGCCAGTTTTATTTTTATTTTTTAAGTATCATTAGAAATCAGACTGTATGTCCTTACCAAACTTTAAGTTTTACTACTGGGCAGCTAACATACTAAATATACTGTATTGGTGGCATTATCACCTTTTTCCCAATAGACCATCTTGGGTGGACATGGAAATAAATGCTCACAAGCAAATTTCCCTTCCAGCACTTCTTGCAACTAAATTACAATTAATTTCTTACACTCCGGTTGATTGCCCAGTGGTGAAACACTCGTTGAGGATTTGGACCCAATTCAGGAAATCATTTGGTTTTCAGGATCCTTCTCTCCTTAGCCCTGTTGCCCATAATCACCTTTTTTTGCCTTCAATGCAGGACGGATCATTTAAGAGTTGGTCCGACAAGGGGATAACATGTTTCAAGGATTTATTTATTGATAATATATTTGCTTCTTTTGAACAGTTAACATTACGTTTTGGTCTTACTAAGTCAGATTTCTTTAGAGTTTTGCAAATAAGGCATTATGTTAAGTCACTTGTATCAGACTTTCCAGTGATGCCTTCTGAAAATCCTTTGGATAATTTCTTTTCATGTAACATATTAGCCAAGGGTTCAATTTCCATTATTTATAATTTAATGACCAATCTGGCATCTTCCTCTCTTAATAACATTAAGAGAGCTTGGGAGGAAGACCTTGACAGACCACTTTCTGAAGACACATGGAACTGTGTTCTTAAGCAGGTCCATGCATCGTCAATGTGTGCTCGGCATTCACTTATACAGTTAAAAGTAGTACACAGAGCACATATATCCAAAGTTAAACTAGCTCAAATGTTTCCTGGTACTAGCCCCATATGCAATAGATGTAAATGTGATGAGGGATCACTAATTCACATGTTCTGGACATGCCCCAAATTAGAGCGTTTCTGGCGATCGATATTTCACACCCTTTCAGAGGTTCTTAAGCACAGTTTAGAGCCAGAACCTCTGGTGGCATTATTTG
>NW_015541005.1:678900-681155 GCF_001515605.1 Sinocyclocheilus anshuiensis | reverse complement strand
TCTGGTAAATCCCCAGGACCTGATGGTTTTCCATCAGAGTTCTATAAAAAAATTTCTGTCCAGCTTGCTCCTTTTCTGACATCTGTTTTTTTCAGAGTCTTTTAAGTCTGGGACTCTTCCTCCAACATTAAATCAAGCGTGCATCTCTTTATTACTTAAAAAGGATAAAGATCCTTTGGATTGTGGGTCCTATAGGCCAATTTCTTTGCTCAACTGTGATGTTAAAATTTTAGCGAAGGTGCTTGCCTCAAGACTGGAAGAAGCCCTCCCCACCATCATCTCCCCTGATCAAACAGGGTTTATAAAGAATCGTCAATCATTTTTTAATATCCGCCGTTTACTTAATGTGGTATATTCTCAGCATCAGGCCATTCCAGAATGTGTCGTTTCTTTGGATGCCGAGAAGGCGTTTGACAGGGTGGAGTGGGAGTACCTTTTTTTGGCTTTGGAAAAATTTGGATTTGGCCCAGTCTTTCTCTCTTGGATTAAATTACTTTATAATTCTCCCTCTGCAGTAGTCCTGACCAATAGTCTGTACTCTAGGCCGTTTAACTTGTACCGCGGAACTCGACAGGGCTGTCCGCTAAGCCCATTATTGTTTGCTCTAGCTATCGAGCCTTTAGCGATCGCTCTACGCGAGAGTCGGCAGATTACTGGAATTACCCGCGGGGAGGCCGAGCACAATGTAACTTTATATGCAGACGACCTACTGCTTTTTATCTCTAATCCACATACCTCTCTACCTGCAGCTCTATCTTTGCTTAAGAATTTTGGTCGGTTTTCTGGTTACATGCTTAATCTGCACAATTACAGTACTCTAACATACCATTGAAACTAGTCAAAAATAAGTTCTCTTATCTTGGGGTCTGTATCACTCGCCATCATAAGCATCTTTTTAAACATAATTTTGGCTTACTACTTGAAAGGATTAAGAAAGATCTTTCTAAATGGTCCCCTTTAAAGATCTCTCTCATTGGGCGCATTAATTCCGTTAAGATGGTGGTGCTCCCTAAATTTCTTTATCTTTTTCAATGTTTACCTTTATTTATTCCCCTTTCCTTTTTTAAATCTTTGGACTCTGTTATTTCTACATTTATTTGGAATGGTAAGCACCCCCGCCTGCGTAAAGCATACCTTCAGAGGTCTAGATGCAATGGCGGTATGTCCTTACCAAACTTTAAGTTTTACTACTGGGCAGCTAACATACGAAATTTACTGTATTGGTGGCATTATCACCTTTTTCCCAATAGACCATCTTGGGTGGACATGGAAATAAATGCTCACAAGCAAATTTCCCTTCCAGCACTTCTTGCAACTAAATTACAATTAACTCCGGTTGCTCCGGTTGATTGCCCAGTGGTGAAACACTCGTTGAGGATATGGACCCAATTCAGGAAATTTCAGGATCCTCAGGATCCTTCTCTCCTTAGCCCTGTTGCCCATAATCACCTTTTTTTGCCTTCAATGCAGGACGGATCATTTAAGAGTTGGTCCGACAAGGGGATAAAATGTTTCAAGGATTTATTTATTGATAATTTATTTGCTTCTTTTGAACAGTTAACATTACGTTTTGGTCTTACTAAGTCAGATTTCTTTAGAGTTTTGCAAATAAGGCATTATGTTAAGTCACTTGTATCAGACTTTCCAGTGATGCCTTCTGAAAATCCTTTGGATAATTTCTTTTCATGTAACATATTAGCCAAGGGTTCAATTTCCATTATTTATAATTTAATGACCAATCTTCCTCTCTTCTCTCTTAATAACATTAAGAGAGCTTGGGAGGAAGACCTTGACAGACCACTTTCTGAAGAAACTGTGTTCTGTGTTCTTAAGCAGGTCCATGCATCGTCAATGTGTGCTCGGCATTCACTTATACAGTTCAAAGTAGTACACAGAGCACATATATCCAAAGTTAAACTAGCTCAAATGTTTCCTGGTACTAGCCCCATATGCAATAGATGTAAATGTGATGAGGGATCACTAATTCACATGTTCTGGACATGCCCCAAATTAGAGCGTTTCTGGCGATCGATATTTCACACCCTTTCAGAGGTTCTTAAGCACAGTTTAGAGCCAGAACCCTCTGGTGACATTATTTGGAGTAGCTCCAGAGGATTCATGGCTGTCAACATCTATGTGTAAAGTTCTTGCTTTCTCCTCCTTGTTGGCACGTAGAGCAAGTCAAGTCAAGTCAAGTCACCTTTATTTATATAGCGCTTTTAACAATACAGATTGTGTCAAAGCAACTGAACAGC
>NW_015541005.1:677176-678674 GCF_001515605.1 Sinocyclocheilus anshuiensis | reverse complement strand
AAACCCGTATTTTTTTATAATATTACCAAGGGGCAACATGTATATCGAAAATAGCAGAGGACCTAGGACAGATCCTTGTGGCACTCCATATTTTACCGGTGATAATTGAGATGACTCCCCATTTAAATTAACAAGTGGTAGCGATCGGACAGGTAGGATCTAAACCATCTTAAAGCCTGCCCTTGAATACCTGTATAGTTTTGTAATCGATCTATGAGTATGTCATGATCTATAGTATCAAACGCAGCCCTAAGATCAAGTAAAACTAGCAGTAAAGTAAAACTAACTTGTAGAGCAATACTATTAAAATGGAAAGATCCCTTCCCACCCACCCATACTCAATGGATTAGAGATATGATGTCTTGTCTCTGCCTTGAAAAAATTAGGTATTCACTAAAAGGGTCAGAAAAACAATTTTTTAAGATGTGGCACCCTTTTATTGACTACGTTGATAAGTCTGTTTGATTTTTTTCTTTTTGTAATGTATTTTATTTATTATTATTCCCCCATTTTTTTTGTTATTCATTTTTTTTTTGTTCTTTCTCTCATGTGGGTGTATGTGCATGTATCTCTTTTTATATATGGTTGGAGGTTGATTTATGTTGGCATGTGTGTATTAATATATATGCTCGGTTCTTCTACTTACAATTCCAGTCTGAATTAATGGACAGTATGGATGCTACTCTAGATGTTTGATGGTGAGGGTCGGGGATTGTTGTATGTGATTTAGAATGTAAATATAAATAAAAAAACTTTGAAAGAAATCAGACTGTAAAAAAGTATTAATTTACGATAAATAAAATAATAATGAAAAAAATACCTGCAGTGATGTTTTCTTATTTAAAATAATCATTAGAATGAGGGTAAGTACAAATTTATGTTTTCCTGCAGAAATTTTGAGTGTGTGAACATTTCCGGTGCACAAAAATACACAAATCTTACTGAATTATTACTGAATGAGGCCCTTTATTTTTGCTTTTACCTTTAGTTAACTTGTAATGGCACAGAAATGACATACTTCCGCTTTAAATATGAAGGTTCCAAAACCAATGGATGAGAAAGCCAGGAGACATTAGTCTGTTAAAGGGGTCATATGATGTTGCTAAAAAGAACATTATTTTCTGTATTTGGTGTGATGAAATGTGTTTATGCGGTTTAAGGTTCAAAAAACACATTATTTTCCACATACTGTACATTATTGTTTCTCCTCTATGCCCCGCCTTTCTGAAACGCGTCGATTTTTACAAAGCTCATCGGTCTGAAAAGCGAGGTGTGCTGTGATTGGCCAGCTATCCAGTGCGTTGTGATTGGCCGAATACCTCAAGCGTGTGACGGAAATGTTACGCCCCTACCATACTGTGATGATGCCCTGTCAGGCTGGAGTGATGATTCAAAAACATGAAAACCCATTATAAACGAGGCATTCGTTGCATCCAGTGGGGACATAATTATGGATTATAATGACTTATACTGTCTTTTTACGCGTTGCGTTGCATCG
>NW_015541005.1:672396-677132 GCF_001515605.1 Sinocyclocheilus anshuiensis | reverse complement strand
TTTAGTCTTTGCAACTTTACAGATCTTCTTTATGCACCAAGAGCTTGTAACACTCCAAAGAGAAAGGAAAAACTGAAATCGCATCATATGACCCCTTTAATCAATGACCAGCATGTGTGTGTCAGAACTCAGGGAGACCCTCTTGACTCAGCAGTGGTGTTTCTAGAATAAATCTCCAAAAAGTCTTTGCATCATTCTGCTTGACTCCTGCCCAGACATAGCCAGTGTGCACTCCAAACGGCAGGCTGCAAAGAGAACCAAACAGAGAAATGGCAACAGTTTCTGAAGAATGAGAGGGCCAAGCACTGGATAACACAACACAACAGAGTTAGTCGGGTTTGAACAAAGCACTATGGAAACATGGTTAGACAACTTGAAATCCTGTGCCGTAACGGGCAGAAAAATAAGCAGAATATTGTTTTTACATATATATATGCATATTTCTAATCTCCAACCAATTTGAAGTTACAAAAGGATGAAAAGCTTATTCCAAAACCAGGGAAAACAGCAGAACCATCTGACTAATCCACAAGACTATCGCCTAATTGAAACATGCATGCACTCACGTAGAACATACAAAAATCTAAATTAATAACATAATGATTTTAAAACGAATAAAACAAACATAACACTTTACAATAAGGTTAACATTATTGTATGATGTGTAAATTTCATTAACATTAGTTAATGCATGAACTGAAACTGAACAGCAACTTTTTTTTACAGTATTTATTGATGCTTAGTTATATGTTGTTCATTGTTTATGTGGACATGAACATTTGAGTTATTTTATAACTTTACCTGTATACTTTCTTAAAGCTTCCATTAGGAAAAAGTAGTCTATTGTAACATACAAAGCAATTGGCCTAGCAAAAAGATGAACACTGCAACAGTATTACAGTAATATTAATACTGAAATGAGTATATATATATATACAGTGGGTACGGAAAGTATTCAGACCCCCTTAAATTTTTCACTCTTTGTTATATTGCAGCCATTTGCTAAAATCATTTAAGTTAATTTTTTTTCCTCATTAATGTACACACAGCACCCCATATTGACAGAAAAACACAGAATCGTTGACATTTTTGCAGATTTATTAAAAAAGAAAAACTGAAATATCACATGGTCCTAAGTATTCAGACCCTTTGCTCAGTATTTAGTAGAAGCACCCTTTTGATCTAATACAGCCATGAGTCTTTTTGGGAAAGATGCAACAAGTTTTTCACACCTGGATTTGGGGATCCTCTGCCATTCCTCTGGCTGAGGAATCTTCATCTTTCGTCATGGAGATATATATATATATATATATATATATATATATATAAAGATACAAATAATTAATTAATAAAAACTATATAAATAAAACATTAAGATTAAGTGAAATATTAAGCATATTCAAAATGTTAATAATCAAAAATTATACTAAAACAACATGCTAGCGCATTAAATGATATGTATTCCATTAACTGTTATTGTAACCTTATAATGTATTATAATTAACTGTTCTTCTAATAAACTATTTTATTACCGCTCACACAAGGGCTTGCAAGTGTCCAAATTCTTATTTACCAGTGAATGAAGATATAAAGAAACAGATGTGATAAAATAAAATAGGGTGAATGAGAGAACTATCCTACTGTTATATGTGTAAAGAGAGTCCACTCATTAAAATGCATTAAAGCATTAAAACAATGAAAATCAGCTCAAACGATGCCACCACATGTGTTCATTTTATGGCCACTGGACTCTAAAGCTCTCTTTAGACCTGTTTATGAGTTATAGACAACCTTGTTCTTTTCATCTACTAGACTCTATCAACCAGCTGTCAGGACAAAACATTCAGACTGCTTGTGGTTGAGCTGTTCTCGTTGACTTTAAAGAGCTGACCAAAAGGCAAACTCTCTACATTGGTATCGACTTCAAATTTAGGAACTCTCCGGCACTTTCAGACCAAATTCAAATGCTCAAGATGCATCTGGAGAGGAAAATGTAATCTATAGTCATCAATCAGAAGGCTGTTGAGATGCTCAAGAGCTTGCATGGGAATGGTTTCTTTACCCCTGTCATCCAATAGCAATGCGGCCCAGCAGTGATTATGTTTGGACACACTGGCTCTCATAAATAAGCTCTGCCATCCTGCAAGTGGGGACCTGAAAAGCGACGGGCCCCAGGGAGACATTTAGTGTGCTAACCAAACCTGCGAGTATCCAGAGATTAGAAAGCTGTCTTTTTATGTGCCTGCCAATATTGAGACGGTGTGTCATTAAACTCATCACACCTCCAAATCGCAGCTGTAATATGCAGTAACATTTTAAATGGAGTGTTAAATATGGGATCTTGGTAGGTAAGGTTGTTCTGAGATGATAAGTATGCATTTGTGAAATCTGTCATTTAGCTGACACTTTTATCCAAAGTGATTTATAGAAGGACAATTCCACAGACGGTCCCCCGGAGCAGCTCAATGGCAGAGGGGAACCACACAATCAACCCACCCTCGCCACCACACAGCTTCAACAACACAACTGTGTTCAACCATCAATCCTTTAGCTTGTCTTTATCATGACTGTCTAAGAGCTAAAACTGACACATTCAAAACACACATTATGAGTCCAAATGAAGATTACACTTGTAAAAAGAAGTATACTTAAGTGTACACTGATTTCTTATTTAGTATTTTTGTCTTGTTTTCCAGAACAAATGTTTAAACATTCTTACAAGCAAAATGACATAAGATCAGATCAAACGATGCCACCACATGTGTTCATTTTATGGCCACTCAATGCTCTCTTTAGACCTGTTTATGAGTTTTGTTTTCTTTATGAGTCTTGTTTTCTTAAAAATGATCAAAATGAGATTAAGCTTAAAACAGGCAAAAATATCTGCCATGGGGTAAGAAAAATAAACTTAACTCAAAGGGAAAACAAGTTTATTTTTCTGAGACCACTGTCAGATATTTTTTCTTGATTTAAGCTTAAACTCATTCGTGCCATTCACTGTACAGAAAATACTAATTCTGTGGACAAGTGACCGATTTCAGCTGCGGCTTCAGCGTCTATTTCATAGTGTAGGGGGCAGGCGCTTCGGATTCTATAGAGCATTTGATTGGACAGAAAGTTTGATGAGAAGCTGAAGTACGATGTGACGTCAAGAAAATCGTTGAGCCTTTTTGGCGGAAGTGACGAACTGCAAGCTTTGAATGCTAATACCTTCTAAATGCAAATTTTGTCACTGTTTTGGAGCACACTGCCTTAAAGATAACCTTAAGACTAACATATTGATACTAACACCCAAAAAAACTTTAATTTTGATTTCATGGGGACTTTAAAGAGCTGACCAAAAGGCAAACTCTCCTCTACATCGGTATCGACTTCAAATTTAGGAACTCTCTGGCAGTTTCAGACCGAATTCAAATGCTCAAGAATGCATCCGGTGAGGAAAATTAAATCTATAGTCATCAATCAGAAGGCTGTTGAGATGCTCAAGAGCTTGCATGGGAATGGCTTCTTTACCCCTGTCATCCAATAGCGGGGCGGCCCAGCAGTGATTATGTTTGGACACACTGGCTCTCATAAATAAGCTCTGCCATCCTGCAAGTGGGGACCTGAAAAGCGACGGGCCCCGGGGAGACATTTAGTGTGCTAACCGAGCTCGCGAGTATACAGAGATTAGAAAGCTGTCTTTTTATGTGCCTGCCAATATTGAGACGGTGTGTCGTTAAACTCATCACACCTCCAAATCGCAGCTGTAATATGCAGTAACATTTTAAATGGAGTGTTAAATATGGGATCTTGGTAGGTAAGGTTGTTCTGAGATGATAAGTATGCATTTGTGAAATCTGTCATTTAGCTGACACTTTTATCCAAAGTGATTTATAGAAGGACAATTGCAGAGACGGTCCCCCGGAGCAGCTCAATGGCAGAGGGGAACCACGCAATCAAACCACCCTCACCATCACACAGCTTCAACAACACAACTGTGTTTGACCATCAGTCTATTAGCTTGTCTTTTTCGTGACTAAGAGCTAAAACTGACACATTCAAAACACACATTATGAGTCCAAATGAGTATGAGTTACCCATGTAAAAAAAGAAGTATACTTAAGTGTACACTGATTTCTTACTTAGTGTTTTTGTCTTGGTTTCCAGTACAAATGTTTAAACATTCTTAAATCAACATACAAGCAAAATGACATAAGATATTAAGCCTTGTCTTCTTAAAAATGATCAAAATCGAGATTACGCTTAAAACAGGAAAAATATCTGCCAACGAGGTAAGAAAAACAAACTTCATTCAAAGAGAAAGCAAATTTATTCCTCTGAGCCCAATGGTAGAATTTTGTTCTTGTTTTTTAAGCTTAAACTCTAAAAATGTTGATACATTTTTCAGAAAACAAGACATAATATCTTATGTCATTTTGCTTCTTAAGTGAATGTATCTGGATTAAAGATACATGTAGAAAGTTTAGATATTTGTTTTGGAAAAAAAGATAAAAAATATTAAGAATTTTTACTCTTTTTTTTTTTTTTTTTTTTTTTTGTAAAAATCAATATTTAATCAGTGGTCAATAGGGATGTAACGATTAACCGCGAGCCGGTTTAAAATAGATTAAAATATGTGACGATTCAAATCGGTTGAGATGCTAAACAAATCGCAAATTATTTAGGTGTAGGAGTTTATATGAATGCATGTCTGAGGGGAACTTACTGTCTTTAGAAAAGTTTAGATGGTATTT
>NW_015541005.1:660116-672318 GCF_001515605.1 Sinocyclocheilus anshuiensis | reverse complement strand
AAAAATTTAAAAAATTTTTTTTTTTTTTTTTTTTTTTTTTTTTTTTTTTGCAGTATACTGAAAGTGTACTTGAAATCCTAAAAGTAATATCTTTTAAATTAATCTTAAAAGGGTAATTCACCACTGGCAAGATGGGCTTTTAATAAAAGTTGGTATTAGAATCAGTGCTACACAGCTAGACATATTTAAGTTAATGTCAAATTAGGAGTTCTATTTTAAGTAAAAGTACAATTTAATTGACTACCTTTCTAAAATGCTTCAGGAAGTATACTTTAAAGGAGGAATAAGAAAGTCTAATATCATAAAACACAAACTTTCAAAGGTACTTAAAAAGTACTTTGAACTAAATTGCATAAGTAAATTGCTTAAAGGGGTCATATGATGCTAGGTTCACAATTCTGACTTTGCTATGACAATCTGGCGCTTCTAAATCAGCTACTGTAAGTATGTTTTGTTATTAGTTTAAGTATTTGCTATTGACTGTTCAAATGCGGAGTTTTGCGCATCGCGTGTGTGTGTGAGAGAGAGAGACACAGGGTCACATCACAGTGGAGTCAGCTGTCTTAACCGTGGCTTGTGTACTGCAAACACATACCAGCTTCATCACTGTGTCTGTCACGCGACTCTGTTCCCCTTTCGGGCTTGAACTGATGGTAAAACTAATGACATTATTTACTGTCTTTACATTTATTTTGAAAGCTGAAGCTCGCGATTATGGTAAGGGGCGTTACATTTCCGACAAGTGCTTGCGGTGTTCGGCCAATCACAATGCACTGGGTCAGTTGGCCAATCAGAGCAGACTGCGCTTGTCGGAAGGAGGGACTTTGTAGAAAACGAAGCGTTTGAGAGAGGCGGGGCATAGAGGACCTACAATAATGTACAGTATTTGAAAAATAATGTGTTTTTTGAACATTAAAGCATGTCAACATATTCTGTTACACCAAATACACAAAATAATGATCTTTAAAAAAGCATCATATGACCCCTTTAAGCATCTGTAAGCACATTCAAGATTATAATAGAGTGTACAGCAGATTAAGTTTCAGCATACAGTATTTAGTTACAGTAAAATACATTTTAGTTATAGTACAACTGACATTAAACTGCACCAAAGATGTGTTTGTCAGTATATGCAACACTATACTTTGGATACATTTCAAGCACATTAGAAGCTGTTATAAAATTACATATGTAACTAAGTGTTACTAATGTAGGCTGAGAAATGGACTCAGAAGTTAAACTTAATGCTGAATTTAACATATTTAAATTAAATGAAGTTGCAATGCGTTGTTCCAAAATAATACATTAAATACACACTTTTGTGTATATTAGGTAGGAACTCTGAAAGTATATTATGTTGATAATAAGTACTATGTACGCTTAAGTGTACATTTCTTCCACAAGGGTATTTAAGCACATGATTGGCTGGTCTTCATTCAGTCCTTTAAAACTGGTGTTTGAGTAAAACCTTATGATTACACAAAGAATTCATGATTTTTTACAACTGCAATAACTGCAGCATTTGTTTTACGCTTACAGAGCAATGATACAGAAGAGATTTGAAAGCACAAATCAAACCCTAACTGAAGTCATGTCTATCAGAAATAAACAGTCTTTTCCTACCAGATTCAACACAGGAGGTGTCAAACTGAGCCAGTGATAGAGGACGCAGTGTCTCGTTCCCTACTCAGGGAACCATGGGTACATAAGTAACCTGAGACGTTTTTCCTGTCTATTGGCGTAAGAACCTATTGTCTGAGACACTGACAGTCAATCCACATCCAAATTTGTTTTCACCCTAGAAAGGCTTATCTTGTCTTGACATTTGAAAAAATGAAACATATCAGTAAATTACTCAGTGAATATTGAATCTGCAATAAATTAAGTACCGTCTCTCATGTCTAGTGGGATCAGTGTATCGCGATACACTTCAGAAAGTCTGAGGTGGAAGGAGGGAGCTGGGGGAAAATTACTCTTTCTTGAAGATATCTTGAACAAAACAACATCTCTCTGATATAAGGCCTCAGGCTTTTTATATGAATCAACCAAGCAAGGCTACTGCTAACAAGTCTGGATTTCTGGGCAGCAGCTCTGAAATTTTACAGTGCCTCTGCGGGATCCCAACCTACAGAATGCTTCTGAAGTCCACAGCTACATATTTAGCTTTTTCTTCTACTGAGATCTGTGGGGCACCGCTGACATGTTATTATGTCACATGTGATTTAACTTTTGAAATTTTGAAACAAAAAACGTGGATGATCTATGTGTCAAACAAAGAACTGATCACTTACACACTGAAAACTTTTGTACACAGAGGGATCAAAAGAGAATATTTCTATGGCTTGACTATGCATACAGCTCAAAATAATACAATAATATTAACAACTTTTAACTTAATACGTATGCTGCAGCAATTGGAAGCAGCTAAACCATGATAACCATGCACAATGTATCTTTTTCTTTTTTTTTTTATTTAGTATACGAGGCATTTAAAGGACTACATTTATCCTTATTGTGTCTTCATATACTGTAGGTCTATAAATACATTCATATTGCTCCCTATTGTTATATGTTTATTTCAAGCATTACAGTTTACAAAAAATATACAGTAATTATGGATAATATTGTTTAAGGATTCTTTTATTTTACTAATAATATTAAATAATTTGAATAACAACAACAAGCATTATTTGTTATTTTTGAATTGTAAATTAATACATTTTCATATGAAGACTTCAGATGCAAAAACGTTTAAGTCCGTCTGAGATTTTTCTGAGATTTGTTCTCTTAAATGAGCATTTTTATCAGGCTACTGTGTTTAAGTTAAGTAATTTCACTTTGATTGCAAAGAAAAGGTTATTAGTCAATTACTGAATGCCTTATTTTCTAAAATGTCCAGTGTTATTTCCATAGAAACCTGACAAAAAATGTTAATTTAAAAGAAAAATCTCAGACGGACTTAGAGGTTTTTGCATCTGAAGTCTTCATACCCTAATGAAAAATAAATATAGTTAAATGTATTTGAAATACATTTATTTCATGCTAAGTATACTACAAATACATTTTCATATTTATGTACTCAATAAAATGCCCTGCAATTGTACTTTTAGTACACTAAACTGGTATACTTAAAGTCTGCTAAATTGGAACAACAAATTTGGTACTTAATGCACTTTAATTGTGCGGAAGTAGTGCTGAAGTACAATTAAAGATACACTTAATATATTTGATTGTGCTAAAGTGAAACTATTGCAAGTACACTTCTGGTACACTTTAAATATTTTGCATTTAAAGACTGATATTATTCAAAGATCATACAATCCTCATCAAAAGTGACATTAAAACACATTTTAGACTTAATATTAAGAAATGTGGATTGTGCACAAGTAGTATGCCAAATAAAGTTTAATTATAATTTTTATAACAGTAAGTCTCGAGTTATCTGTCAGTAAATGTTAATAGATTTTAACTATACTTAGTATGAAAGTTTAAACTTTACTATACAAACTATAAACTTTTTTACTAGGGAATGTATTATTGTATATGAATATGTATGAATACATTTACAAAGGTATATGTTAATATATTTATATAACATATATAGGTACTAAAATGCATATATGTAATGTATAATTCAAACATGATCATCTATCATTTTAACAATGTAAGTCTTTATCAATTTTTCTACATTTTTTCCCCAATATATCCTCCTTGATGAATAAAAAGAAAAGAAAAAAAAAATGTACTCACCCCAAACTTTGGAACAGTAGTGTATTTTGTTACGAAACATTTCTATTTTGAATAAATGCTGTTCTTTTTCATTTTCTATTCACTAAAGAATGATTTGTGAAGGATCATGTGACACTTAAGACTGGAGTCCTGACTGTTGACAATTCATATTTGCCACCACAGGAAATTTTTTTCTATTTTCATATACTTTAAATTGTATTTTAAATTGTAATAAATTTTACTGTATTTTTGATCAAATAAATGCAGATTTTATGAGCTTATGAGGTAAAAAAAAAAAAAAAAGAATTCGATAAGACCCTTTCAAGTTCAAGTTCAAGTTCAGTTTTATTTCTAGAGCACATTTAAGCACGAAACAAGGCCGACCAAAGTGCTGCACAACATACAATAATATATAACAAGGAGAAGATCAGTAAACAAATAGAAACAATTCAAAATCCATACAACAACAAAAGCAGATTAAAACAATTCAAAGGCACATATTATTACATGTTAAAAGCCAGAGAGAAAAGATGTGTTTTAAGATATGACTTGAACTCAGATAAAGTGGAAGCCATTCTGATGTGAACTGGTAAGTTGTTCCAGAGGGTGGGACCAGCCACTTCAAAGGCTCTAGATCCTCTGGTTTTTAAGCGGGTTCTAGGGGTCTGAAGGAGAAATTTGCCCTCTGATCTTAGTCCCCTCTTCGAGGAGTAGGGGTGGAGTAAATCAGATAAATAAGACGGAGCTTGATTGTTAAGTGATTAGACAAGTAGCAATATTTTAAACTCAATTCGATAGTGAACTGGCAGCCAATGCAATGATCGCAAGATATGACCCTTTCATAAAGCTTTTGATCTCACTAATAGTAAGAAAAGAAAATATACTCATATTCTGCATTCATGATACAGAAAGAAACCAGAGGTGGCAAAAGGGTGATGTACATCTGCGTGCATGTTTGTGCTGAATAATACAAAAAAAACTACAAACAAACAGTGATACTCAACATCAATGTTACAGTGATTTATTTAGACATTTCCAGCCTTTTCTAGGATGTAGCACATACGAAGCATGAGCATACTCAGCTGGAATGTATTCATTACTCCACAGCAATAACATCAGAACAGTAAGCCCAGACAGTGACATCCCAGCATGTCCTTGGCACTCTGAATACAGCATTCGAATCCCATGGACGGGTCGGTACATTTACAGAGCAAAGCGTATGAAAAAGTTCCAGAGGAGTCTGAGTATCAAAGCGCTCAGGCCTGGACGGCGAGCAATGTCCACCTTGGGAGACTCAAGATTCTGACACCATAGCTGCAGGCCACAGACAAAGGATTCCCTGTCAGGCAAAACTTCTGCAGTGCCACAGAAGAAACCCAATTACATTCCCACCATTGTCCAGCTCATCCCCTCCTGCCCAATCTGCTTCATGATAAGGAATGACAGCATCATGGGAGAGCCTTTATACAGAAGAAGAACTAGCGATCGATCCAACTTCTCTCCAATTAACAGCAAGGTAAATCCCTCTCTGGGGTCCCTTGAACGTGTTGCCAATTAGTGCTGGATGGCAGATGCTTGAGGGCACTTTCAACACAGACCTGCGTCTCAAATTTGTTTTGAAATGCAGAGGCTGTTATTCAATTTCGCTCCCTCTTAATACCTCATGCCTCTTCACACACCGCTTATCTGGGGAATTGCGATTAACAAAGACGTCTAATGCGCACAGGGTTACCGATTGCGGTGTAAAGGCCTTCCAATATTCAGCTCGTATCGGCTTTTGTTTATTTTACAGCTTCAGAGAGTCAGTTCAGGTATTGCAGCACTGCCATGCTCACACAGAGCTTGTTCCAGCTGTAATGAAACAGCAACAGAGGAACGCTATTGAATGCTTATTTCCCACTGACCTTAAAAATGCAGACGGCAGCACTGAATCTATATTTAAAGTAAACATGGGACGCGTGTGGCGTTGGCTTTTTTTCTTCTCCGCCTTTGACGCTATCTCCACGGCACGTTTTTCTGCATTTTAATCCAGGGATTGTGAGACTGAAATAACCCCTGGCCTAATCACAGCCCTCGCTCCCGAGTCCTTCGCGACGTACGATAGAGAGCTTGGCTGTAGCTGGTTATTAACAATACACTTCATTACACGTCGCATATGCTTGAGTGGAAAGGCAGGTTAAAAATAGCATGCTTTGAGATTTGGTTTGTATGCTTTAATAGCTCATGAACATAACTAAAACTAAATGTCCGAGAAGGTTGCCTGGCAACAAAGGCAGCTCGATTCAAAATGTTTCTACTTAATGAAACAGTTGAGTAGGTGGCGCAGAATCAGCCCAAGGAAACGGTTTAAGTCGACGGCTGTGCGGAGCAGACGCATGCAAATCGACATTTTTGCTCGCAATCTTAAAAGCATTGATGGCAAAACATTGTCTGGGGACTTCCCCTCTTCTTTGTGAGAATGAAACCAATTATAGTGTGGTCAATTATTTCCAAGTTAATTGCCGTTAAAGCCCTCCTTGTCAAAGGCTAATGGCTATAATCCTGATAAGAGGTCTAATTACGGCAGTTATAGGAGTAAATGGATTTAAGAGTCTGGTGGCAGGTGAAAACAGATAGTCTTTCTTCCATTCTATATTTTGCTCCGACAAACGAGTAAACTGGGGACCTGTTATCGGAACGCATCATATTTTCTAGCATAACGGGGCTTGACCCCATTGTGGATTGAACTTACGACCACTCACATGTTAACCAAACACTTAAGATGGAAGCACCATCACTCATGGAGACGTGTAATTGTGCCCTTATCTTGTTGCAGAGAAAGATTTTACCATGACAACTGAGGTACAATAGAAACCGAGCTGCTTTGTTACAATAACACCTGCTATTATGGCTTTACAAACATCTGCTAATATCTAAACTGTTATTTCAAAGATTGATTATATATTTATTTGGTCAAAATACAGTAAAAATAGTTATATTGTCAAGCATTATTACAATTTCAAATAATGGTTTTCAATTTTAATATATTTTAATGTAAATATAAGTATATTTAAGAAGTGTGATGGCAAAGCTCGGAAATTTTACTCCATAATTCTTCAGAAATCATTTTAATATGTTGATTTAGTGATCAAGACATACTTCTTCTTATTAACATGTTATATTTATTGTCATGTTGAAAACAGTTGTGCTGCCTAATATGTTTCCAGAAACTGAGATACATGTTTTTTTCAGGATTTTTTAGGAATATAAAGTAAAAAAAAAAAAAAAAACACACACACACACACACACACACATCCTTGCTGGCACTTTTAACCAATTTATTGCACCTTTGCTGAATAAAAGTATTAATAAAAAAATGTTACTAACCCCAAACTATATTTTATTAAGTGCTTTTGTTAATATAGTTTTTAAAAAATGGTTGCATCTGTTAAAATACAACAAATGTATATGTATAGTACAACATATCATATATATGTGACCCTGGACCACAAAACTAGTCATAAGGGTCAATTTTTCGAAATTGAGATGTATATAGATGCATCTAAAAGCTGAATAAATAAGCTTTCCGTTGATGTATGGTTTGTTAGGTTCTTAGCAATGCATATTGCTAATCAAAAAATACGTTTTGATATTTACGGTAGGGAATTTACAAAATATTTTCATGGAACATGATTTTTACTTACTATCCTAATGGTTTTTGGCATAAAAGAAAAATCTATAATTTTGACCCATACTGGTACTGGTTCTCAAATCTGATTGGTTGATAACCGTGATATTGTACTGGTATCGCAACAGGAACGCCCTTTCACAATTTTGTATCATTCCGGTTGTTCTAGCTGGGGAGCCGGTATCGCTCGAGTACTCGAGTGATATTGCTCATATATATATATACATACACACACACACACACACACACACACATGATAGTAGAAAAGATACAAAAGTATCTTTTAGCTGACAGTCAATGTTTAGGGTCAACATGGGACTCATTCTGCAAGACCTCCTCAATCTTCTCACTGTCCATTTCCTGATGGCTGTGTTTATAGATTTTATATAGCTGACATGCCCTATACAAAGGACACCAAAACACAGCTCCTCATTTTACAGTAATGCATATATTTTGTTGCTGCTTCAGAAGATGACCTTTAAAAATATAGCATTCCTGAGGTTTGCAGACCTTGGGAAGGTTATGATTGTTGAGAAATCTTCCACAGCTCAAATATGATCTATGACCTCCTATTAAAGAACCTTCGAATCTAAGAAAAAACAACCCAGCAAGATCGTACGGATAGGTTAGCTCTATTCAGTAAAAATGTATGACCCTCAACTATGAAATTCACTGCATTCTTTGATTTCCTCTGAACTTTGGTTAATTGACATTTAGGAGGGGAAGCAACAGCCTGTTGAGAACTTAATTGCAGCACGACAGTTTTCGCTTTCTCTTCAAATAAATGTCGAGACCTTACCTCCTCCGCTGTTAGAGGCATGCATATGCGATACTCCTTCAGGAGCATAACGCCCACACTCGTCAAAAGTGTTCAGAAATTCGTGAGAAAGAAATGCTTTCCACTGACTGCTCCCACTTAGTTAACTTCCTCTTTTTGTTAAAGTTCTCCAATCGCCTAGAAACCTACTGGGGGAAAAAGATCTAAAACAACTTGTATTTTACCAGCATCTTCTGTGATTTGTATTTTATGTAATTCTTAGCAAAAAATAACTGTGTTTTGTCGATATGTAGCTGTCGAATTGTCTATGGTGTTGCACGGAAACCGGTTTTGTAATGTTGTTTAAACACTGACAACTGCAAAACCTGGAACTAAGAAGAAAAATAAGACTGTTATTTAGTGTAGCCATGCAGCAGAGCCACAAATGTCAAACGTTTTGTCTCTGTTTTCATGAAAAATATCATTCTTTAAAGGAAAAAATGTACTCTGATGGCTGATCATCAATTATACCACAGACAGCCTATTTTAAGCATAATGCAGATGATGCAGGTGAAGTTTGTTTTATTTCACAGTGAGAGGTGGACATGTCGTGTGTATGCTGCAGATTGGATCCCTGCTGACATGACAATGGCATTTAATTAGAGCGGGTGAATGGATGTTACCTTTGGCATGGTGATTGCCTCAGCTTCTGCTGCGCTGTCATTGTCGCTGTCACATCAGTCTGCAGGTAATCATACAAGAGAAGGACGTCAATATTACATATCACAGTGTGAATGTGATACCACTGTCTCACGTTCAGGCCATTATGTTTCGTATTTACATGTTTTGTGTTCCCGTTGATGCAAATATCACTGGAATACTGACAAAAAAAAATCTATTCTTTGGTAACACTTTACAATAAGGTTCCATTTGTTAACTGCATTGGTTGACATGAACTAACAATGGAAAATACTTGTAGAGCATGTATTTTAGTTAGTGCTAATTTGACCATTTATTAATACAGTTTAAAAGAAATGGTTATCTGCTAATATTATCTAATGGACCTGAGCTAACATGATCTAATAATGAACATTTGTATTTTTATGTACTAACATTAACAAAGATTAATGAATACTGCAACAAATGTATTGCTTTAATTTTAATTCATTAACTAACTTTAACTAAACTTTATTGTAAAATGCTGCAATTTACTTTATGTCTTCCAATTAAAAAAATATCTAAATAACCTTTAAAACAACATTTACTGGAGAAGTTAATTTTTTTTAAATAAGATTTGTTTTCAAAATATTATCTTGATTTTTTTTCTTCGTCCATATATATATTTTTTGTTTTATATACAAAACAATTTACATGCAAAATCTTAATATTTTAATATTCAAAATCAAAAATATATATTTTTTGGTCATTTTTACTGGAAAATAAGGCCAAAAAAAAATCCTGATTACAACAAAGACTGTCACAATGCATGATTTTAGTTCTTCTCTACAAATGGCTATTTGTATGGAGGCTGAAAGATTGAATGCACGCTATTCTTCTTCTGGAGTGAATGAAGGTGTTTGTCGAGGTTGTGACAGGTGCCGCGTTCCTTTAGCTTTGCTTATCAAAAATGCATTTTGTTTCCTAACACAACAAATCATTTATGCTTTCAGGCTCATGGCACACATCTCAACTAGGTATTACCTACCCCCACATCTCTGAAGAGATGCCCTCTGTGCTCTGCACCAAGCCTGGTTACCTGCTGCTCATCTATCAACCTGTCTGACTGTGCTGTGGATCCAGTTAAAGTAAAATTCTTTGCCCACACTGAACCCCTCCTTCCCTTTCCTTACTTCTCTACACAGGGTGCTGTTCCTTTATGGTAAAATCTGCTGTAATGCATGCATAATTTTAGAGTTTTAGAGTGGCTTTGATATGCGAATTCCATTTATTATGAGCATGATATTTATGTATATAGCGCAAACAAATCAGTATATGACTCTGTTATCAGATTGCCCCCACTGCGTCGCAAGATGCGGTAGACTCTGCATATGCATTATCAAACAATTCATCAATAACGCTATATTCAATCCTGTTTAATACCAATCAGATGGCCGTCATGGATTAAATGTAGCCTACAATGCAATGCAATGCACAACACTACTCCTTTCACCAGTAGATGGCAGCAAGGAGCTTTTTACCAAGTGAAAAGATTAGTTGGAAAAAGTCACTGAACAATCTCTAGTTAAGATGTTTGCTTTAAATGATCAAGTGATTTGGAGAAATCATCCTTGTTTAAAATATAATCCTCCTTTGAAATGTAATTTTATTATTTACTTGGTTGTGGTTGTTCAGTATTTCGTCTGTTTTTTTGTTATTTTTATTTTATTTGATGTAGATTTGATTTATTTTGGTCATTTAGAATGCATATCAAAGCATCAGAAGAACAAACACATGCACACACATATATTGTTTTGATGTTTGTCTGATATGATACACAGTTGCAAACACTCTATAATATTCAAAAAGTTTGGGGTTTGTAAGATTTATTTATTTTAAAGTTTTTTGAAAGAAGCATCTTATGCTCACCAAGGCTGCATTTATTTGATAAAAAAAAAAAGTAGTAAAAACAGTAAAATTGTGAAACATTATCACAATTTAAAACACCGGTTTTCTATTTTAATATATTTTAAAATGTAATTTATTTCTGTGATGGCATTGCTAGCTTTTCAGCAGCCATTACTCCAGTCTTCAGTGTCACATAATCATTCTAACATGCTGATTTGCTGCTCAAGAAACAGTTCTTAGTATTATAAATGTTGAAAACAGTTGTTCTGCTTAATATTTTGTGTAAACTGTGATGTATATAGTAGTCAACATTTGAAGTGGATCAAAAAAGTTAATCAAAGTTGTCCTATAAGACAAGAACGGGTATTGTTTTGGTTTATATACAGTGGTGTGAAAAAGTTTTTGTTTGATGATCTGAATCTTTTAAGTGTGACAAATATACAAACAATTAAAAAAACAGGAAGGGGGCAAAAACTTTTTCACACCACTGTATATATATATATAAAAGAACTGCATTTATTTGTGACCCTGGACCACAAAACCAGTCTTAGCAAGTAGCACGGGTATATTTTTAGCAATAGCCATAAATACATTGCATGGGTCAAAATTATAGATTTTTCTTTTATGCCAAACAGCTCTTATCTCACTCCTTCACATCCCTTCATTGAAAATATCATCAAACACAACAACTCACAGACGATGCATTACAAATAATGCTGCATATACATAAAAACAGAATTGTTGAGACAATGAGTAGTTGAAAAGTGATGATTAGTTAAAAAAAATATCTACTCATATCTACTTTGAAAATAATCAGAGACAAATGTATAGACCGTACTGAATCATGAATCTTAAATCATGAATCACTGAATTACTGAATCATGACAATCTTAATTCAGACAAGTCTTGCCAAATTAATGTAGTAAAAGTCCCTTAATGTCTAATCATAATTTTTAATCTTAATTTTTCCATATTTTCTAATCTACATCAGAATATTTTACTAAATAACATTTAAGGCACATTTAACATTTAAACATCATGTGACCCTGGAGCACAAAACCACTCATAAGTAGCACGGGTATATTTGTAGCAATAGCCAACAATACATTGTATGGATCAAAATAATGGATTTTTTTTATGCCAAAAATCATTAGGATATTAAGTAAAGATCATGTTCCATGAAGATATTTTGTAAATTTCCTACTGTAAATATATCAAAACTTAATTTTTGATTAGTAATATGCATTGCTAAGGACCTCATTTGGACTAATTTAAAGGCAATTTTCTCAATATTTTGATTTATTTTTTTTGCTCCCTCAGATTCCAGATTTTCAAATAGTTGTATCTCAGCCAAATATCGTCCTATCCTAACAAACCATACATCAATGGAAAGCTTATTTATTCAGCTTTTCTGATGATGTATACATTTCAATAAAAAAAAAAAAACTGACCCTTATGACTGGTTTTGTGGTCCAGGGTCACAT
>NW_015541005.1:657536-657960 GCF_001515605.1 Sinocyclocheilus anshuiensis | reverse complement strand
ATACAAACAATTAAAAAAACAGGAAGGGGGCAAAAACTTTTTCACACCACTGTATATATATATATAAAAGAACTGCATTTATTTGTGACCCTGGACCACAAAACCAGTCTTAGCAAGTAGCACGGGTATATTTTTAGCAAATACATTGCATACATTGCATGGGTCAAAATTATAGATTTTTCTTTTATGCCAAACAGCTCTTATCTCACTCCCTTCATTGACTTCATTGAAAATATCATCAAACACAACAACTCACAGACGATGCAATACAAATACTGCTGCATATACATAAAAACAGAATTGTTGAGACAATGACTAATTTAGAAATTATTAGTTGGAAAAAAAAACTGCATCATATCCACTTAGAAAATAATCAGAGACAAATTTATAGACCTTACTGAATCATGACAATCTTAATTCGGAC
>NW_015541005.1:616603-657200 GCF_001515605.1 Sinocyclocheilus anshuiensis | reverse complement strand
TGTAAATTTCCTACTGTAAATATATCAAAACTTAATTTTTGATTAGTAATATGCATTGCTAAGGACCTCATTTGGACTAATTTAAAGGCAATTTTCTCAATATTTTGATTTATTTTTTTTGCTCCCTCAGATTCCAGATTTTCAAATAGTTGTATCTCAGCCAAATATCGTCCTATCCTAACAAACCATACATCAATGGAAAGCTTATTTATTCAGCTTTTCTGATGATGTATACATTTCAATAAAAAAAAAAAAACTGACCCTTATGACTGGTTTTGTGGTCCAGGGTCACATTTAAGATAACACTGACTGTATGTATACAAATATTCATTTATATGTATGTATTATACATATTTAAATACAGCATACTCTTATTGGTCCATATACTAAATATAAATATGTTTTATTACAATAGGCATTATGTAATCATCTGTAGCATGTTATACCAATACATTTAAAAGTGTGGTTTTCTAAGAGAACAACATGCCCTCACAGCAAAGCTATTGCAAAATTGTCTGGGTGGCTGACAAAATTCTTGATATTTTGTCTGACAGTGACATGACGTTGAACATCTGTCACGCATGCTTTGGTTTGGAGCCCACAGTAAGAACTGGAATTCAGCCATTGTAAGTTATCCAGTTACCCCTGCACAGGTTACACTGCATCATGTTTAATTCTGTGAAGAGGACATCACATGCCCAACTGGCCTTAAGAGTTCATGATATTGCTGTAGAAATTGCAGAGATGATTATTTAGAATGCATTGAATCAATTGCATCTAACGAACAAGTCATAAAATAATCCAAAAAGATCAACTGCAAATTTAAAAGTGTAGTGTTCAAAATAATTTTACATATAAATTAAATTTATTTTTGATAAATGTTTAAAAATTGTATACAGTCATATGCAAGCACACATATCAGTAATCTAATAAAAGCCGTTTTATTTTACACAGAGTGCGTCACCTCATGGGGCCATGTTGCGATCATGTGAACAGGCGAATACAACTCAATTTTTTTTATATACAACTCAATTTTTTTATCACTAGGACACATTTCAATAATAGTTCAAATTTTCTTCACACAGTTCTCCTTACCAATTTTAAGCGTCAACAGCCCAGCAGTAAATTTCACATTAAAAAAAAAAGACAAAAATGACCAAAACACTTCATAAAAATCTTAAATCAAGTCATTCTTCCATAACACTAGCAAAGCTTGTCACTAAACAAACACACAAAAGTCACTCATAATACAATGATCATAACCACTAACAACTGATAGCAACAATGTTTTCTTTTGTTACATTTCTTTACAAAACAAGATTGACTGCTGTCTACGGTTTAGTATTCAATGGTCCATTTTTACTTTACAGTACAAAATAATTCCTAAGATGTCCATTTTTATATGGACAGTACTGAAATCGAAAGACTAACACCTACTGTAGGTTCAGCTAAATCTATTTGTTTTGAAAGCATTTAATTTTTTTAGATACAATACATTATACATTATAATTGTAGAAATATAGCAAATTGCCATCTTATGCAGTTTTGTATTATGGGTTGAATCTAATTTTAAAAAGAGTTCATAAACGTGCAAATTGGCCTGTGGGTACATAACATTTTGGTGGTAGTTGTGTGTGGGAGAGAAAAGAATTCATGCAATTTGAAAAACATATTCACTGAATGTATTTTGTGTATATGTTTGTGTATATGTTGTATGTTTGTATATATACATGTATATATTTAAGACAAATATCTTGTTTATATATATTAAATCTTTTTATATATAATATAAATTATATGGATAGAAATTGATGCATGTAAAAACTAGTACTGTCAAACGATTAATCGCATCCAAAATAAAAGTTATTGTTTACATTATATATGTGTGTGTGCTGTGTATATGTATTTAATATATAAACGTAACATATTTTTCTTAAATATACATGCATTTATGTGTATTTATATACACATAATATATAAAGTACACACACATATATTATGTAAACAAAAACTTATTTTGGATGCGATTAAATTGCGATTAATCATTTGACAGCACTAGTAAAACATGTAAATATTTTCAAAACACTGTATGTGTGTGTGTGTATTTATATATACATAAATATTCACAGTACACAATACATATATTACTGCATGTAAACAAAAACGTTTATTTTGGATGCGATTAATCGCAGTTAATCATTTGACAGCACTACTCCTGCGACAACAGCATCACATGCATGCAGGGTCAGGACGCTTTCAGATTTCATCAAAAATATCTTCAGTTGTGTTCCTAAGATAAACGAAGGTCTTAGTGGCTTGGAACGACGTGAGGGTGAGTAAGAATGACTATCCCTTTAAATCATATTAGTATTTCAAATCATTGTACCAGGTGGCAAACTATTCTTCCAAACAATCCCACGTTTATCCTAGCCAAATGAAAGCAGGTCTTCGGCTGACTTGCTTGCACCTGGGCACCAGGTTCTGAATGTGTCCTTACGTAACACATATGACCCCACTTATGGCTCTTGTGTCTTTAAAGCTCACGATCCTCTACCCCCAGTAGCTTTGTCATGCTTGACTGCGTCAGCGCAATGCGGTAGATGGTGATAATGATTAGGAGGTCACAGGAATGATGGGAACTAAGAGGCCAGAGGCTAGATTTCTCCTGCCTGTCAGCCAGTTGATTTCTGGATAGGGTTAGATGACAGCCGGCCCATCACCCTTTTGCTTTAGGTGCAGCTCCCAAAGGGATCAATCAATTAGCAGTGTCAACACAGATATTAGCCTCTGTGACGGTGATTTACACCCTGAGAAAGCAACCAGGCACACACAATAAAACAAGAAAACGCCTGCAACACGTTCAGTTCGCTCCGGTTTCTCGCGACGACACAGCGCTCTATCTCTGCAGAGGATATAATTGGATACTGGGGGAAAACTCCAGTGATTTGTGCTGCACCTCACCTCTATCTGTATTGGCTGGAGGCAGCTGTGAGGAAGAGTATGATGGGAAGAAGGAGTGCACAGCGGGAAAGCTCTCATACACTGCTCTGCCCTCCTTGATCAGATTTCATTTGCTGTTCTGGTCAGTTGCACCGTATCAGAGAGCATGACAAATATTAATCTCCTGTTCCTGTCAGAGCGGCGCTCCCATCGCGCCTTGAATAATTCAACAGCGACAATGCGAAGTCGGTAACTGAAAAATGGGAGCGAGGGGGCTTATGTTGTTGATCGCCGAGGAAATCTGAAAAAATATTTCACCGCGCGGCGCTGTCAGCCGTAGTGACAACATGCTCACAGGTATGCATGTCCTGCAGCCACAGGTGCCAGAGCTGATTTCAAGATGATTGGCTCGCCGGGTTGAAAAGTCTCCTTTTCACCTCTTTAAGAGCAGATTACGGACACAATGTTAACACTGGCTTCTGAAGAGTACATACCTCGGTGACAGCACCTTATCTGTGACCCGAGGCGGGTGAGGTCAAAGGTCAACCACCGTCCAGCCAATGAGCCTGACTTAACCTGCACAGCCCTTCACGTAATTGCCCGCTTCAGTGGATGTCTGCGCATCTGCTACAGAAGATATTCTGCTCGCTGAAATGCGCCGGTCTGAAATCATTCATCTCGGTCTGTGCTCAAAGTGGCAGCTGGAAGATGAAAACCATGACACTTCTGGGTTTTGATACTGCCAGGAGTTTGTCAGTGTATACCTGCCTTGCAAATATGATAAAAAACCTGATAAAAATGTATGGGAGAAGCAATAGCGTAAAGGCAGCAACAGATTTGTGTTGAGATTTCAAAATGACGGTGTGTTTGTTGGTGTGGCTTTATACAGAAAATAAAATTACTTCTGATATTCTACATTGACCATTTTGTTCAAAAAACTGCCATAAATTCATATATAAAATTATAAAAAATAATATACAAACTGGAGCGACACACTGTGGAAATCATCTGCATTCAGTTAGATTTAATGAATTAATAGAGTTTGTGTGCCTGTCACTGCATCAAGCTACTCCAAAATCAAGTAAAATCATTCACACTTCATAAAAGCCTATACTGCAAAAGATCATATTGACAAATAGCTTTCAGAGCATTTTTCACTTTTTTGCTGATTTGAGCATGCTATGCATGGCAAAAATATGCTCAGTTCTATATGCTGCTTATGTGGGCAGTGTGAAAACTGTAACATACTAACCTGTGCCAAAATAAAACTAGTATTTTAAAAATTTGGGGTCAGCAAGTTTTTTTTTGTACATTTTTATTCAATTTTTATTCAGCAAGGATGCATTAAATTGATAAAAAAAAAGATGACAGCAAATAAGTTATCAATGGTTTCTATTTCAAATCAATGCTGGTACTTTCTACTGAATCCTGAAAAACGTATCACACATTTTCACAAAAATATTAGGCACAACTGCGCTCAACATTTATAATAATAAGTAATTTTGTGAGCACCATATCAGCATATTAGAATGATTTCTAGAATAAAGGATCATGTGACACTGAAGACTGCTGAAAATTCAGCTTTGCCACCACAAGAATAAATTACATTTTGAAATGCGTATATCAAAAAGGAAAATTGTTATTTCAATTTGTAAACATTTCACAATATGACTGTTCTTACTATATTTTTGGTCAAATAAATGCAGTCTTGGTGAGCATAAAAAAACAGTAGTGTATGTATACAAAACATATAGACTTTTTTTCAGCTATTGGTCACATATCCTACCAAAATCTGCTTTAATGATTTTTTTAAGTATAGATAAATCATGTGGATTAACAATGACATGCATAATATTATAAAAACCTTGGTCATGACCTTTGAAACAATGCTTAAGAACCTCCAGCTTATTTATTTGGTATGGGAAAGTAACTCTGAGCTAGGATTAAATGCTCCCTAAATGTTTTGAGAAGCATTTCAGTCAATTGCAGCGTGCAGGAAATTGAGAGAGTTTATGAGTAATTTTCTGCTGCAGCAGCTGTGTTTGCTAGTTCTCTGACATTTACTGTTTACCTCGAATGTATGCAAAAAAGGCTGTTTTAAAAGGTCTAATATATATTGCATAAACACATATCCCATGACTGGTAATTTGTTTAAAAGTTGCAAAGGTCTTTTGTTTAAATTCTGGGAACCCCATTAAACTTTTTGGGAAATTATCACATTTGCACGGAACAAAAAAGCAGCAGGAAAAAATATTTTGACATCAGGCCCTAGTTCAGAGAGCACAATAATTATGCTTGAAATCAAGTTTTTACTATGGTAGAATGGATGTCTCTGACAAGAACCAAATCTATTTTTACCCTCACAAATCCGTTATCACTTCAGTGCTCTTTAGACATGGAGGAGAACAGCTGACAATACAAACATCACACAATCTAATCCTTTCCCTTCCTTTCATTTCTGCTCAGCTCACGAATACATAGAATTGCACTTTTCAACTTCCAGAAATTGTTGTTCCTCGGACACCCATGTAATTTGACAGAGGTGGTTAGCGGCACGGTTCAAGGACTCACTTCTCTTCCAAAGCACTGAAACTCTTCGCCTACAGTCAGAACCTGTCAGACTGAGTATTAAAGGCTATGTGACTTTAATCCCTAGCACACTACACTCATATGGCTAATGAGGGCCACTGAGGATCACTGCCTGGCTCCTCTGCATGGACGCTCAAATGTGGAGTCTGGGAACTCAGTCACATGGCCACTCTTAGTCTCCTTCCACTTTTAATTGCCACATTTCCTGTTTCTGATATAAATAAAAACCCTTATTTCTTGAAAATAAGCACCAGAATCAAAGTAGGCCATGAAAGATGAAAGGAACTCTCTGTTATCCCTCAGCTCCACAATGGATTAAACCTTCTGAAGCTGTTTCCTGATCTAAGACTTATTGTTATACTGCTACGGTTGAGTGTAATTGCATTGCTAGAAATCACTTTTTTATACAGGCTGACACACACAATATTTCATGAGGTTTCCTTTTCATTTTCTCAACAGTATCTATGCACAATAAGCATACAGTGCAGCAAATATGCATCTAATAAAACAAAACAAGCATTCCACTTGCTCTTCACTACACTGACATGAACATGGCCCTCTGGAATTATCAGATAACCACACAGCAATGAGCTTGTTTGAAAGGGGTCAATTCATGAGTTAATCCAGGACAGGTAAGTCCTTAACTCTTCTTTCAAAGTACCTTGAACAGTCACAACTTGCAATCACAAAAGCAAATAGAAAGATAAATAAATAAATAGTAAAAAGTAATAATTACTTTAAAAAACTTATATATACTGTATAAGTATTTTTTTTTTAAATCAATCATTTTTTTTATTTATCTATCTGCTTTTGTGATTGCAAGTTGTGACTTTAATCAATTTTATGCGCCTAAATAAAAATTAATTTCGTAAACACACACAGTTAAAATAAATGAAAAATAAATGTAAATAAATAGCTTGTTGCATTATGACACTACAATATATCGTTCAAAAGTTTGGCGTCAGTACGTTTTTTTTTTTGTTGTTGTTGTCGTCGTCGTTTTTACGAAATTAATACTTTTTTATTTAGACGAATGAAACTGATTAAAAGTGACAGTAAAGACGTTGGCATTGTTACAAAAAACAATCTTTCAAATAAGTGCAGTTCTTTTAAACTTCAAATATATATAAACTATTTTTACTGTATTTTTGATCAAATAAATAAAGTCCAATAAAAAGTCCAACTGCATGTGTTTTCTCTGGAAGTAAAAATGTAGGTGTAAGAAACATAATTAGATAGGCAATTCTATTTAATTCTGTTCTAAGAAGCTGAACTATGTTCTCAGGACATGGATGTTCTGGGGGCTGGTCGTCACATGTCAGAAGTTTTATTAAATGTTATAAGCTTACAATTTATTGCACTATTGGCTGGCCAAGCACTGGTGTGATAATCTAGTTTGTTATCTTTTCACTTTTGCTGATTCATGAATGTAATTGTGCCATTGAATTTCTGCAGTTGAATTCTTCTTTGTGCCATTGTGGCACTGTGCCCCGCAGTTGGCCAAAGCCAATCTAATTTTCTTCATTTATTTTAGTAAACCGTGCAACAACAAGCCCTGGTGTCCCCTATATATGGCGCTGATCGGTGGCGTTCGGACCGCATGAGTCAATTACAAACCGTAAAGCCCTGCTGCTCCGCATACAAAGTGTTTCATTGATAAATAATCGGCTTCTCAAGAAATCCACTTAGACGCAATCCCTCCCTCATCTCTCATGAGATAAGGACAAAGAGTATTCCTCTTTGGGGGGTAGCCTACGCATGTTCCCCACACACAAACAAACAAACAAACAGAAATAGCAAACGAAGGCGGACAGACTTGCCTTTTCCAGGTGTAGCCGCAGGGTGGGGAGTCACTTTACCCACCACTCTGTTCGTGAGGGGGCAGGACTCAAAGGGAGGAGGAGGTTTATCAGATGGGTTGTCTGCTTTTGGGTGTCTATTGAATCTGACGTTCTGCTCTGAGCTCTCAGATGAGAAACGACTCCCACCAGAATCGCAACTTTTTTGTTGCATCATAAGCCCAAAAATCGTCGGATAAACTTGAAATTTTTTAAGAGGTTTTGTGCTGTTTTCGCAAAGTGTATTTCTTGTGATTGCGTGCCACTGAGGCTGGAAGTTTTCCCTGGGCTGAAGTCAGGATGTCGGATATCTCAGTCAATGACCATCTGGAGGGGATATTGTCTGATTTTGAGGGTAAGTGCGCGCGTTCATTCATTTTAATAAGTGATTTTTTGGAGCTATGAGAAACTTTGCAAGTATAATTATTTACAGATTAAGTGTTTAAAAACTTGAAAAAACCTTTCTTAACACTTTTCGCCATGTGTATGTAGAATAATAAAAATGCAGATATATGTACGTCGATAAATTAATAATAATTAGGATGTAGATTTTCTTTTCTCTTTTTAAAACTTTTTTAAAAGTCTCTTTCAGTCTATTTTGGCATGCAATTTTTTTTATTATGGACGTCTATGAATGTTTGTTTGATGCTTTATTGTAATGTACTTTGTGAAGACTTAGATGTAAAGTGTAGATATCCATTGTCCATACAGACCCTAAGCACATGGATGACTAGAGGCAAGACTGATTTGACTGGGTTGGTTAGTCTTCAGTGTTAGGTCATAGGGCATGTTTAAGTGATCCTATTAAGTGTATAATTTATGTATGCAAAATATATTTTCATAAAACAACATGGCCTAATTTAAGTGTACTTTTGGTATTACTACGAAACTAGATGCAGCTTTAAAACTTAAATTTACTAGTGCAAACATGCCTCTAGTGTACAGTATATTCTATCTATCTATCTATCTATCTATCTATCTGTCTGTCTGTCTGTCTGTCTGTCTGTCTGTTCTGAAGAACTTCCAAAAGTTGTACAAGTTTATGTAGTGAAAGTTCCACTGGTGTGCTGCTGTAATTATCTTAGCATGCTCCCAAACCTTCGTTTCTTTACACTGCAGAGCGTCAAGAACCATCTTCACAACCCTCACCACAGCCGTGTCCACTATTGAATCTGACACACATTTCTGAGGAAGAGAGGCACCCTTTCCAATAGATCCGTCATGGACGGACACAGCGGGGACAGGAGAACAATAGTTTCTCTCAGTGTTTAGACAGGTGCTGATGTGAAGAGGAAAAACAAATTAGTTCAAGCACTCAGAATAAAGCACCATCTATTATTATATCTGCGTGCTACGTGGAAACAGTTGTCAGCTAAATACTGTCTGAGGAAGCGCTTTTGCTGCCTTGGTAATGCTGTGAAGCGGTTTGTCTGGTAGATGCTTCAGCCAAAACTCATTCTTAAGGAGACTGTGGCAATTACACATGATGACAGGGAAGATTGAGGGGTCTTTTGCTAAGCAGTAAACAAACATGTTCACTGGGTGTGTTCCTTCTAGAGCTGAAACAGCACAGTGCTCAGCATTTTGCCAATGCGTTAAACAAAATCACTTGACATGCCTTGATTTCTGTCAGTTATAGCTAACTTTTATTAAGCTCTTAAAAGGTATTATGACTTGAGACAAGGCGAAATTGAATTTAACTAGAAGATGGTATCATCGCCGTCCATATCACTTTGAGTATGTATGTGTTGAAAGACGTAGTGTTCTTAGTGTTGGCCACTACAGTTTTCTCAGATTCATACCCAGGCCATGTGATTCCTAGTTGAAGATGCCACAAGAGAGACATTAAATTCTTTCAGCTTCACCTCAAACCAGCCAATAAGGTCATTTCCGAACAAGAGATCAGTGTGCCTCCATGTGCTTGAGTGAAGCCACTATTGAATCTGACACATTTCTGAGGAAGAGAGGCACCCTTTCCAATAGATCCGTCATGGACGGACACAGCGGGGACAGGAGAACAATAGTTTCTCTCAGTGTTTAGACAGGTGCTGATGTGAAGAGGAAAAACAAATTAGTTCAAGCACTCAGAATAAAGCACCATCTATTATTATATCTGCGTGCTACGTGGAAACAGTTGTCAGCTAAATACTGTCTGAGGAAGCGCTTTTGCTGCCTTGGTAATGCTGTGAAGCGGTTTGTCTGGTAGATGCTTCAGCCAAAACTCATTCTTAAGGAGACTGTGGCAATTACACATGATGACAGGGAAGATTGAGGGGTCTTTTGCTAAGCAGTAAACAAACATGTTCACTGGGTGTGTTCCTTCTAGAGCTGAAACAGCACAGTGCTCAGCATTTTGCCAATGCGTTAAACAAAATCACTTGACATGCCTTGATTTCTGTCAGTTATAGCTAACTTTTATTAAGCTCTTAAAAGGTATTATGACTTGAGACAAGGCGAAATTGAATTTAACTAGAAGATGGTATCATCGCCGTCCATATCACTTTGAGTATGTATGTGTTGAAAGACGTAGTGTTCTTAGTGTTGGCCACTACAGTTTTCTCAGATTCATACCCAGGCCATGTGATTCCTAGTTGAAGATGCCACAAGAGAGACATTAAATTCTTTCAGCTTCACCTCAAACCAGCCAATAAGGTCATTTCCGAACAAGAGATCAGTGTGCCTCCATGTGCTTGAGTGAAGATAGACAGAACCGCTGTTCATTCTGAGGAAAACGCCTCTTGGAATGTTGTGGGACGTATAGTGAGATCCTTGGTTCTTTTATATGGCCGTTTGTGGTCGAGTGACCGTGAAAAGCAGTCATCCATGTCTTATCAGTAGAAGTTTAATTGTAGGCATGAACTTGTGATGCATGGAGATGGCTGTTCAGAGGGTGACGACGGATGCATTTCCTGTAAATGTGAATGTGTGGAAATGTGGGAAAGGCAAAATATGTTCAAAAGAACCAGCCTCAACCTTCCTGTTGTGTAATTTGAGACTGGCCCATTAGAGACGGCATATATATCTTGAGGCTACATTTTTGATCAAGCAGATCCAGGGTCTATATGTTCTTGATTCGTGGTAATGATTCACTAAAATCTACATTAAAACAAAGGATGATGGTTTTCATTGCCTTTTCAGCCTATACAGTGCATTCCTCACAGCATTATGGGAGTCATAGAATAAAGATTGAGGAGATATAGGGCCCCTGGTAAAGCCTTGTGGGATAAGGGAGGCTAAGCTCGAAGGTCTGTATGAAATATCTATGTACTTTGTCTAAATATGAGTGTATGAACACTACTGGGAAGAAAAAAAAAATAGACTGCCAAGTTAAGTTATGAATTTTGCTCCCTAAACATGACACACAAATTGACCTTGAACTTTAGAAACTTTAGACCTTGAACTCTAGAAATGTGCCATTTAACGAAAGACTCATCGCTTGACCATCTGATGTTATCTGTTTTTTTTTCTGTTTCAGCAAATACTGTTTCACAAAATAGTTGTCCAATTTGTGGTTTTTCAAACTCACACTATTTAGTGTCGTAACATGTGTTACCCAGTTATTAGACAAAATATTTGGGTAAATAATACATGCTTAATTTTATATTCGTTTCATTTTAGTTTTGTTTTGTTAATTTATATATTTTGAATTTATTTTATCTTTAATATACAGAATTCATAGTGTGGATATATTTTGTATGGTATTTTTTATTGTACTTTTAAAAAATGTATTTATTTATTTATTTTAAATGTTTGTTTGTTTATTTATTTATGTTGATTGTAGATAGTAGCACAGCTTTCTGATGTTGCATTTTGTTATGTCAATCACAGATATTTAATTCATGGTTGAGCTAGATTGGGGCAATTACAGTAAATTGCCTCTTTTTTTCTTGTCTCTATCTCAAATATTTATACCTTCCAAATTTGCCATGTGGCAGTCTTACAAAACACTAATTATAACTTAATCTTTCTAAAGTATTGGGGTGTAAATGGTAGTTTATGGAGGCGAGGGAAGGTTAGTATTAAATAGTAAGTTTATGGATTATTTCTATCTCTGCTCAGCCTCAGTTTGATTATCATTCCAAAAAACAGGTCCACCCGAAACCGAAGTGTCTACATGAAGGTCAAGCTTCATTCAACCTTTGTTTACTCTTTGATTATTGTTTAGGAAAGGTAGGTTCTAAAATGTTTCTCTAATATCAGATTCTTCAAAAAGCTTCCAAGTTACATTTAGAAAGACACAGAAATCCTGGAGAACACAAAGTGGCTCAGGCATGTTTCTATGTAATTACTTGACAGTTGATACCACATACTGAGTATATGTGGACTGAAGCCCATCAAATGCCATTATCAGCCATGAGTTGCTTTTTTTTTAACGCTTGTTTTAATCTTCATTTCCATTTGGAACATTAGATGCCAAATCTGAAATGGTAATGAAAGCACACTGGTGTTGAATAGCGCATGCAGTTATACTGGATCACGATGATGGAGGAGCTAAATTCAACTCAAAAGGCTAAAAAGGTGTAATAGAGAGTATCTGTAACTGTGTGAAAGTTTTTCATTGCCCCCGGGGGTGTGAATGCAGCGCCCTATACGCATCACTGCAATGCTGCAAATGGCAGCTCGGAATTCAGCTTCCAGATGTGCCTTAGCAGAGGTGGTCCGAGCAACATCTGAGATATGTGCTTTGGGTGGTGTTTCAAGGGGTCGTCTAGGAATACCTGTGAGGAATGTGATGGTGGGGGATGGAAAACCACAACAGGCCCAAACTTGCCCCCCCCAATCCGCCTGGCCAACGATTCACTCTCCCTATAGTTGCAGCTCTAAAACTTTCCCTCTCAGGACTATCAGATGAGGAGAGGAGCTACATTTACACTGGAAATGTTTCTGATTTTGAGCATATGATCTGTATATGTGTTTAACAGAAATGTCATGGATAGGTCATCCATCCATCAGTGACTGTATGGCGTCCCCTTGACCTCCCCCAACTGTCTCTTTGACGACCCCCTCTGCAATCATCCCCAGGCCTTTCTCTGTTTGCCTTGCAGCCCCTCATCATAAACCTTAGGTCCAAAGTAACATAGCAGCTAGTGTAGTAAAACCATGAACTCCATGATCCTGAATCTATGGGAATGTACAGAGAAAATGTATCTTTTATTCTTCTGCATGTGGCTCCCTTTAGAACGGGTCACAAATATATTCACTGTGCAAGGTATTTTGGTTATTTGTGGCTGGCAACATTTAAAAGGGGATCATTCACCCAAAAATGAAAGTTCTGTCATCATTTATTCAGCCTCGTCGTTTCAAACCTGACATTTCTTCAGTAGAAAACGATCAAAAAGTCTCAGTGTTGCACTGTATGTCAATGGGGAGCAATGATGTTTTGAACCTTACTGACTTTTATTGTATGGAAAAAAACTGTTGAAATGTTCTTGTGTGTTTCACAAAGGAAAGAAATACAAGTTTGGAACGATAACTTTCATTTTTGGTTGAACTATTTCTTTTGATCTTATTTCAGAAACCAATGGGAATCTGTGTTTATGTAGCCATTGAATGCATCAACTTTTTCTCCAAGGGTCAAACAGTCCCAAGCTGCACTGAACCTGGTTATTAACAGGAAATTACAAAAGGACCCAAAATGTCCTTAATGAAAGAATGTCAACAAAGTATTTGACAGGAAGCATATAATTCTCACAGGAGGCATTGACTTCTATCCCATTTCCCAAAGAACCATAACACACTGCAAACAGTCTCGAGACTCAGTCGTGAGGAAAAAAGAGAGCAGGGCAAAGAAGGAGCTTCTCAGGTTCCTCTCTTTTATCAGATTGTGCAGGCATTGTGCTGCTCCATGTGTTAACAGAGAGGATTAAACTGCAGCAAAGCTGTGAGAAAGAATATTGAACAGCACAGAGATGATGCGCTCGGCTGCCAGCGTAATTATTTCCTGAGCATTTGACAGGGTGCCAGTAATTACCTGATACCGGCCCCTTTTTATCTCAGTCAAAGGGGAGTACAAGTTTACACTTGCATGTGCTGCACTGTAAAAAAAGCTGTTAGACTTTGCCACTTGGTTTGCTGTCCCTCCCTCGCTTCGTGTCTTTTCTTTCGCTTTCCGAAACTGTAGTCAGCTAAAGTGGTGCGTACTTCTTTGCAAAAGTGCACTTCTCCATCACTTTGATTGCCATTGTGAGAGTACACACGGCAACTTTAACCTCTCCTCCACTGAATCAAATGGCACCCTGATGGCGTTCTTCTCATATTAAATGCCTTCTGGGGCTCTAAAGAGAATGACATTGCTTGTAGCGCGATGCACAGACAGTCTTGCTGCTGGAATTTGATTAGGCCTAAACATTCACAGCTGTGCGGATGATGTCGGGCGAGCTGAAACAAAGGGTCTGTGGTCTCCTCACTGTAAAAGAGGGGGCTGTTCCTGCGTGAAATGTGATTTCATTTAATGCCTGTAGTCTTCGTGACTCTAATTGGTAGCATACCCTATGGGAAGACAGGTGGCCCTGGCTCCAGCCCTGCCCCCTGCCGGGCGAAGATAAAATCAGTGCTGCTGGGCGAGATGCTATGATAACTTCACACTGATATCTGCTTGTTTACACAAGGCAGCACCTGAAGAGGGTTGAAAACCTCTGACGTTCTATCATGGTGCCTGATGGCATGTGAGCCGTGGTAGTCTGCAACCGCAAGCACCTCATGGCATCACATCCTAGACAGATCCAATTGTCATCATATGGCGCAATGGTGTCTATGTGAAATGCTCAAGCTGCCACTTCTAATTGGGTCTGCCACAGAGCTGTTAGGACATTTGTACTGTTCGCCACTGGAATTCTCAGTCACGGTGAAGGGCTGTTGTAATCCAAGCCTTCAGCCCCTGACACTGTGTCTTTGAATTGGTCCTTTGTGCTGGAGGAAAAGCCACTGCCTCTCACAAAGGGAAAAGGTCGGAAAGCACTGTTTGCCTTCGGCTTTGTGTTGCTGCTTCTGAGAATGAGGGGATTATACAGTGTCACCACAATTTACATGCTCCAGGTGTAGACTTACCGTTCAGCCCCACGAGAGACTGTTTCCACATTTCGTTAGCACATGTTTTTAATTGACAACAAATGTCATTATGCTTTTAAAGTTGATGTAGGGGTGACATGGAAAATTTTTACTTCACAGTCTGTGTGGATTTTGATTCGTCTGGTATTTTAAATTCTCTGCTTTCATAATTTATAATCAGTGTGCTTTGTCTTGTTTTCTGTTAAAAAAAAATCTAAATATAACTTAAAGAAAAACATTTACATGAGGAGCAAAAACAATGCAAATGTACATCTCGAATTAACTATATAATGCTTTTGTTTGTTTGTTCATTTATCTAGTATCAGTATATTTATAATTATCTCAATACTGCTGAAATATCGACTCTTTTGTATGAAAGATCATTAACTGGTGTTTGTACTATGTGCAGATATTTTCATCTACCTTAGTCCTAATCTCTTAAAGACTTACGAAACACAACCTGGGTGCTTGAATAAAGCATATCTGTTCACAGTTGTTATATCACCCTCAAAGCAAGATTGCTCAGACACCATTGTAATTATGGCTTGGCCCTTCAAAATCTGTCTGACAGGCGTCCATTCAGAGAGGGCTCCAGGCTGCCCTCACCGTGAAGTGTATCCTTTTAAGGTTTTAGTGCCTCTTTAAATCAAAAACAGGAAATTACTGTCTTAGCTGATTTATGATTTATATCATGAAAGAAGTCTACATCTTTGATGTATTATCAGTATTATCATCCAATTTAGAAATGTATTACCTGAAAAATTATAGCCTAGTGTTTCTGGAACTGAAATTTGCCCTTTGGTTATTAAGTTCAATTTAACTGACCGCATTTTAGGATATGTCTTTTATTATTCATTAAGCCTTCAAGAGTGTCTTCTGACATTGAAAATTAATCAAGTTTGTGTCTTGTTTCTTTATACAGCTCTGAAGAGGTCCTTTGATATTGATGATGTGAACGAGATTCCCACATTCTCCTCTACATCTTCTGTCACATCTCCCATCAGCCCGAGTGCTATCCTCAACAAGACAAATGATGTGAGGAGTCCAGGGAACCAAGTGTCTCCTCCTTATCGCTCCAGGATTAGTATCAGCTGCAGTCCTGCCCAGAGCCCCGTTATGAGAAATAGGATGGTTTCCAGTCTCTCCTTCAACCGAGGGACAATGGGAAAACCCACTATCAATGCCAATACTGGGATCAACCGAGCTGCCTCTTTTCAAAACAAATTCAACCCCATCGGCTTCACTTCGTCTTCCGGGCCAGGAAGTGACAACGACAGTCTCCATAGCTCCTCTTCCAGCCTGGAGTACCAGGCCTCTTCAAAACTCTGCTCCTACACAAGCCCTCCCCAGAGTCCTGTTGGTGTTGGGGAATTCAAAGCCCAACGTTTAGGCAGCCCTGCCCTGAAGAAGTTCTCCTCACATGGAAACATGTTCCATTCAGAGCTGGAGGGTCCTCTGGTCATTTCAACTGAACCCATGAGTATTAGCCATGGCTCCATGCCTTCTTTGGACCTCCAGATGGAGACTGTAGGAATGAGACGAGTGATTTCGCCTGGATCACGATTCACCAATACAGGTCTGCAGTGGAATCCCCATAACATCCAGAACAGCAGTTCCTTTGCAAGAGACTCCTCTATCAACAGCCAGCCACCTAGGCCTAAAGATCCGGTTCGCCTCAACAAGTTCCCTCTTGACCTTGATAACTTGGTTTTCAAGTCTCAGACGGAATCCTCAGGAGCACCTAAACCACCTCCAAGATTCCACACGCTATCCAACAGTCCCACTGTCTCAGCAAGTCCCTCTGCATCCATCAGCAGCCTGGACAGCGCAGACCTACCCATGGCCCACAACAACAACAACATCATTGAAAAGAAAGAGCCCATCACCCCTCCTGGAGCTATCCCAGTACCCAACATCAGCGAATCTCCAGTGCCTCTGTCTCCAGCCCAGACTCCACAGTTCAATGTGGTCTCTAAGCCCCAAGTGGTCCAGGTGGCCCCTGCTTCACCTTCCCTGTCAGGATGGATGGAGATCAGCAATGATATCGATCAGGACGATGTCCATGCCAAAGAGAGTGTGGATTCCATATTACAGCGAATCGCCTCTTTCTCCAAAGTGGAGACTAAGGTGCCAGTGTCTGAGCCAAGTCTGGTCATCCCCCTGAGCAATGGCATCAAAAAAGACTCACCAGCAATACAACGTAAGGAGCTCAAGAGATCAGAAGGTAAGATGTAGTGTCCTTAATATTCCAGTTTCAGAGTCTTAATAGCTAATAACTTGGGTTATTAAAGTTAACCAAAAGAACTGGGTCAATGCTACCGGTGGTTACGCTTCATGTCGGAAAAAGATTTTCTATTGAGCGTGCACTTAAAATGGGAGGTATGCCCTTCGCAATGAATACAATTAGTTGAGTAAACAGAACTGTGTGGGTCTAAAGGCAGCACTTTATTTGAAGTGCTGCTGTCATCACAGCTGTCTTTCTGCACCTCACTGACGTACTGTAGAAAAAAAAGGGTGATGGGAGAGAAAAAAAAGACACAAAAATATGAATTCCTGGCATATCAACAAATAGCTGAGTGCAAACAGTGATAACAGTTCAGGGGAGCCTGTCATCACTGCCTACCCAGTAAAGTAATCCCTGGCAGACATAGCTGAGTCGAACACTGCCAGAGGCAACAGAATCAGCCCCTTATACAGTTAAATTTCTCAGGTGTGTCAATCTCTGCTACCATGATCTCACCCAATCCAGAGACGCCTAATTTACTTACCATTGGGATTAGTGCAATCCAGACAGGGTTTGGACTCTTGGCACCATAATTATGTTCTTATGTATGGCTTTACATAGCAATTGGCTATAATGAATTCAGAACTGAAGCTTAGTGATATCAAAGGCATCAGGGCGGAAAGAATATATAGGGGGGAAAGTTCATAGTCAGCACCATGGTCATCAAGTATTGTCACGCTCTGGTGTCAAATATCTTTTGAGTCAGGACATTAATCTTTGAAGTACATTTACTTTTACATTTATTCATTTAGCAGATCCAACGTGACTTCATCATAAGGGTAACACTAAGCTCTACCCTCGTTTGTTACTGGGGCTAACTAAAATTTACAGAATATCCCATAGAAATAAATTGTAAATTTCCATGAACAGCATGGTTTCCAGTCAGATGTACTTGTAAAATAGAATAAATTAACTGGAAATCAATTTAATCTGCCTTTGTTTGGTTTTTTTCTAAAAACTGTGTTTCTTGCTATAACATGACTAAATTGTAAATAGAGTACTACCATACTGTTCTAACTATTTCTTCTATATATTTGTATGGCAGAAATGGTAAGAGTAGTATGTATTCCAACTTCAGCATTTGTCTTTTTGAAAAACATGTATTTGAGACACCGTGAGACAACAGAAAGATAAAAGACTGTTGAAAGAATCAATATGAGCAAACAGAAAACGTAATAGTCCTAAATCTTGAATCAGTAATAGTAATGATGAGGATGGGGTTAGGTTTCTATAAATGTTGGTTGCTAACATTAATGACATAAAAATGGTGGGCTACACCTCTGTGGAACTATGGTAAAGCCCTAAAATGGTGACATGTGTGCATGTTGGATCCACATAAATGGCAATATGTAAGATATTACAGTGGTGTACCACAAACTGTAATGAATTTTGACGTATTTTAGACAAAAATACATGTTGGGAAAGCTGTGGGTTTGATTTTGTCTGACCAGAAATGAGTTGGGAAGTTTTCAGCTCCACATGTTGTACATTTGCCTCATTCTGTTGTGTTTTTCCCTCTGTCTTCACTTCCTGGGGTCATGTTGCAGAGGGGAGAGGGGGTGCATTTCCTGACCTGAGAAAACAGAGAGCATTGAACTGGAGGGAATCCGTGGGCGCCTGCAACTATGTTTGGACACATAGATCCTTCTTGTATAGCTTTCTAGCAGTGTTGGTTGTGCGTCTCATGAGTAAGCTAACATCAGGGTGGGCGTCTTGACATCTGCGTTGATCCCAGGCAGCCAGCCCCCACGCTGAAACATCTCTGAAACATAAACATGACTTCATTTACACAGTGATTTATAATTTCCAGTGTTAGGAAGCATGGCAAAATAGGTGCTGCCCCAGGCTTGTACCTCAGGCTGAGCTGTGCTGTTTGTCAGATGGTTGAGCTGTAAAGGCTGCGCTGATGGTTTCGGATGAAACCAACTTCCCAATAGTTGCATCAGTGGAAGTCTGGGATGTGGGTGCTGTTTATGTCATGCTATCTGCTTCAGGCAGTATTTTCAGTGGTTCTTTGGTGTCTTGTTTTCTTTTCGTTTTTCCCTCAAAATATCTGGGCGCAGTGCATACGGATGTAGCCCTTTCACAAAGCCAATAGGAAATGCCCACCCATGTTTTCATTATGTTCCATGTGCATTATGACTTGTTTTATTTTTTGAAATGTGAGTATATTTAGGCCTTACGTCATCTACCCATCATTGAGCTATATGTAGGCCCTTTGCACAGTTTCCTGTGATAACAAGGGAAAAGATCATTCACTGTTCAGGCCAAACACATGACACGCTCCCAACTGTGCTTATAGCTGTCCTGGGACAACAGGGCTTCCCAGTTCATGTATGCTGTCAGTAAAGACTATAATGTTAACACTGTAAGCTATCATATAGGGTTATCCTTATGATTTGAGGGGGGGGGGGGGGGGGGGGGTTATTAATTCTGCATACTATAAAAGTATGTACTACATTTGAGAAAGAACTTGGTCCTTAACCATTACAAGATAAAGTATGCTCTGTAAGTATACATGTATAGTATGTAGGTTTCCCATGGTATATGGTGAAGCTTGGTACACAGGAAAAGGTTGAGTTTTGGTGAAAAGCACGCAATAATAAATTAAAGGTCACTTTATTTTAAGGTCCAATTCTCGCTTGTATCAAACCATTAACTATGACTCTTGCCTCAATAAACTCCTAATTTGCTGCTGATTAATAGTTAATAAGGTAGTTGTTAAGTTCAGGTATTGGGTAGGATTAGGGATGTAGAATATGGTCATGCAGAATATGTGATGTATAAGTACTAATAAACAGCCAATATGTTAATAAAAGGCATGCTAATAAGCAATTAGTTAATAGTGAGAATTGGTCCCTATACTAAAGTGTTACCAAATTAAATTCAAAGCTTAAAATCAGATAATCATGTAATATTGTGTAGGCAGTTGTGCAATGAAAATTACCCCAGTAACACCAGTCAGCAGTTTAGTCTGTTTAAATGGTGTTGATGCCATAGTGGCATAAATAATTATGTAAAATACTATCCTATTACTATCCTGAATACTATCCTAACATAGATACTACAGTATTACAGGATGGCAAAGTGTCCATCAGATATGCACTTCAGAGGAGGTAGTAGGTACTAGTGGGCCATTCCAAATTCATATTTCTATCCTGTTTTTATCTGTGAAATATAGATGCTCTAGAATCATTTCTTAATAATTGCCTAAAGGTGAAGTGTGTAATTTTTGCATGACTAGCATAACCAAACCGAACATTCTTCTCATCTTCCATTGGCCAACCAAGCAGATAGACCCGCCCCAAACTCGCATCATTGGTTGAGCTGGTGTTACTATGCCGGTATGGTTGGAATTCTCAAACAAACAGTAGTGTTTTGATAGCACAGCAACAAAAATAACTGCAAAAAAGTAATGATTGGTTTTAATGAACATTCCTACCGTCTTCTATTGGCCAACCAAAAAGATAGCCCTGCACCCAAACTCACATCATTGGTTGAGCCAGTGTTGCTATGCTGGGCTGGTCGGAATTCTCAAACAAACAGGGCAATGTTTTAGCAGCACAGAGAAACAGTTTTGACACTTTTTTTGTGTTTAAAAAAAGGGGGGAGAGGGGGGTCTTTCAATTTTTTTCAAGGGCTTTTTTTGTAGTTGGTTACTTATGACTGAACCATTTTAAAAGTTGTACAGTTCATGATGAGGCAGATTGACTCATGTTCTATGCTTCTTGTTTCTCACATTTATTGAAGTCTAATACTGATGTAGACATAAAGTAAGTATTGTAAAATCAGCCATCGTGTTACAACTGGCTGTTAAAATGAAAAATGTTCTGCTAATGCATGTTAGCTGCTTAAATTATTGTTTTGTTATCACTCCCTTCTGCTCCAGGATGTTTTTCTAGTAAAAAAACATGACAACAAAAACAGCCAAAGGGTCTTCTTCCGCTCTCTTCCTCTAACAGAGAGAGAGAGTGAAATCATCTTTGAAGCTGCCCATAAATACAGCAAGACCTCCAGAACAGATGACAGTTTCTCTTCTGAAACAGCCTCAGCTACTTATGTGGTAAAATAAAGCATGAGTCTGCTGATGAGATGCATTTCCTTTCATCACGATGACCTTAGAAGTTCCTCACATATCCGGAGTGTAAAATTCCATTAACTTCGCTATTTCTTCATATCAGTCAAAGTGCTGCTTTCTGCATTTTTACAGTATTGAAATCCAGTCAAAATGAAAAAGATTTTTTGCCATATAAGTCTCTCTCTCCTTGCTTCCCCCATCTCCTAGGTCTTGGCTTCATGTCTCCACTTGTCTGATGAAGGCTGAAAGCGCTTTGCTCCCTTTTGAAGCACAATTTATTCTGGATCTAATGACAATGATTTAGGGAATAAATTCTTCACAAGCAGATGTTTAAGGCCACCCTCCCATTATCCCCTCCAGCTTAGGGAGAGAACAAGAGAGTTCTCTGCTTTGTAGAAGTTGATCGCCTTTCTTTGAGTTAAACAGTTTAGTTACTTCATCAATTTCTGTGTTTCTAAATATACAGGCAGTTCAGAGGGCAAAAGAGAATTTTTGTATGGTTTTTTTTTTTTTTTTTAATCCAGAAAATTATTTCTGTATAGTGTTTTTCTTTTCTTTTTTTAAGCTGTTTATAGTTCATGTTTGGTGCCATTTTCAGTCATATCACAGCTTCTTTTGTATTGAGAAGGAAATGTGTTTCCTTAGCAGATAAGACAACATTAACAAGCAGCAGTATTCTTATCTTAGGCCCATAGAGGTGGGTCAATAATGGGATCGACTTGCCTGTTACCAGGACATTTATCCACGTGTGAACCTGGTGCTCTCTTCCAAGAAAGATTTGGATATGTGTTCTCCCCATTTAGCATAATTTAGCTTGCTGTCGTCGATGATTTATTACCTGCGCATGCTGTCTGAGGCATTGGAGAAGATGAGCAGTGTTTATGGGTTTGAGCCGCATTGTGTGTGTTGCCATTCCACAACAACCCAGTATTAAGTCTAGTGGAGCTTTTACAAATTACCATAGCAGCCTTCAGGTGCTCTGTAATGTTTATGTGTAAAGGTATTGCCTGTGAGTAGAGTTAAACATGATAGTACTCATTTCCATGAGAGGAAAATATGCCCCTCTGGGTCACATTTGACCTAATCTAAATCCTCCGAGCCTGCAATGTCAATGCTGATAACTGAAGGACAAGCTTTTAAATCTAGTGTTTGGCCTCATATTCATCAGCTACATTTAAAAAAAGGATAAAGATGAAGGAAAATCCTTATTTTAAGAAGAAATTGCTTCAGATATCAGGTCTTCCAGTTCAAGGCATGAAGATTAAACTCAGGCGTGATCGGCATTCTTTACAGAATAAGTCAGGAGTACCTGCACAGAATCTGCTGCCAGAGAATTCCATACAAAGCTCCACAGAATTCACATGCACATCATTCACAAAGTTCTCCACACCCCCTGTCCCTTACAGGGGTGCTTATAAAATATTTTGAGCTACTGTACCATTAATAGTGTAATACCCTCATTTTGTGTGTATATATATGTATATGTGTGTGTATTGTATATATATATATATATATATATCTTCCAGTTTTATATATTGTTATTTTGATAAGGAACAACATTTCATCTTTCAAATTCAGACAATAAATGCTGTTTTGATGGTCCTTGATGTGCCGTGAGTGACAGACTGTATAAACACCTCAGTTAAAATGTCAGCGCGGAGTGCGAGTGAGCGTGATCATCGCTTACTCTTTACTACTAGTTTTAATGCGAAATAAACATGAATGAACATCTCATGTCTCATGTAATCGCTCAGTCAGTGTTTCAACCACGGAAAGACCTAAAAAAAAACAGCTTGTAAACAAAATGTTGGCACACAATTTAAGTTGAGTGTTGATGGTTATATTTAAAAATAAATAGTAATTGAATTTAAGTTTGGGCTCTGTTGTTAATTGTAAACTTATAGTACTATAAAAGGCACTCTATAGTTTAGATCATACGCTGAGGTACGCCTAAGAAAATTAATTATAATTGAAATTTATAATTGAATTGATTTATTATTATTATTTTATTTTTTTATTTTTTTAGAATTCAGGAATCCTGTTTGGGTTTTGATGGATATTCAGATATCAAAAATAAATGACATAATTGTGACCCACAGGATTGCCCTCCATTTTTGTTATAGAGTAGGCTTGATAGTCTTGATGTGAATGAGTTCAGATCAGCTACTTAGGGGGCTTTGTAGCTGATCAGAGAAAAGAGGAGGTTTGGGAAAAAATAGATAATTCGATGGGATTAATTAATTCTTAGTGGAAAAATATTTCCAGCCTGAGGGAAGTATGCACACATCATGAGTTCAGATGTTCAGTTGTGTTGACAGTCTGTGTGGGGAGCTAGCCTTATTGAGTTTAACACAATACGCCGATAACAACACAGGACAGGTTTTATTAACCTAATATTGTGGATGCAAAGGTTATCTGGGAGGGTTTTTTTACACTTTAGACAGGGAAATCTTTGTTAAATCTGGCCCGCTTCCTAAACAAATAATGCCACAAGCGCTTAAGAGTAACATCAGTTATACTGACATTGTCGTTCAGCTGTATAGAATTGCAGTTGCAGTATTCATTAATAATTTGAATGGTCTCAGTGGAGCAGAAACGAACATGTTTCATGTAGTTTATGTGGATAATCCAGCTTTTGTACTAAAGTTTGCTTTTTTACTTTCTTTTTGACAGTTTGAGCCAACATTTAAAGCAGCTGATAACTTGATATCTGTCTGCATATGATATGATATATGTTGTCCATTAATAACGAGTGGTATATTGTCTCAAACAGCCAATCTGCTAATGGGCTGCGCACACGACTCATTCCAAACCTGTGACAGGGAGTGAGCACATCATTCAGGTCCTTGGACAGAATTGCTGATTTAGAAAGTTCCAGCAGTAATGCATGGCAGCTGGTTTGGGGCGTTTTCGATCTATCTGTATTTTTCCTCTGGTGAACAGGCACGGTGGTGGAGTGTGAGGAGTGGGGATCAGCTTGGAGTTTATGATTTAACATGAGGGAAAAACCTGTTTCTGCTGAGAATTTACTTCGGAGTCTTCCTAGGTCTTTCTACAGACAAAGATATAATTAGTTAAGCAATATCAACAAACTGACAGCCCGTGTCCAATATATTTTCCTGGGATATGTACATAACTTGTAATTGTATTAAAAGTATTTCATTTATGAGAGGCTGCACAACTTAATAGTGTTGCATAAGACTGTATAATTGAGCCAGATTTAGAGTAATAGTTCACCCAAAATAGATAATTCTCTCTGTGATTCTAACACCGGTCAGAGTTTAAAAACTAACTGGAAAGATAATGATGCATTTTTTTCAGCCAGTTTCTCGATTGCAAAATCCTTTATCTTTGACTATTTTTGTGCCGATCTACTTAAACCCTTGGACACTTAAAAAAAAAAGTATTTTAAAACAATAAAAATTTTGAAACTATGTGCACTGCATTCATTTTAAGCATATTCTTAAAGGGATAGTAAAGCCAAAAATAATAATAATAAAAAATCTATGTTTTTCACCGTCATGTCATTCCAAATGTTTCTGTAAAAGGCAAAAGAAGATATTATTTTTTTTGTTTATTTATTTATTTTTATACAATAGAAGTCCAACATTCTTCTGAATATTTTAATTAGTAAGTCATTATAGCTGTAGAACAACATGAGGGTGAAAATTTTTTTTTGGGTCAAATATAATAAAATGCCCTTTCTCTTTTTTTCACGCACAATCATGAGCGTGAGTAAATGATGGCTTTATTTCTGTCTGAACTGTCCCTTTAAGCCACACCAACTTTATGTAAATAAATGTAGCATTGTACATTTAAGGCCCAATTATGGGCCAGTCATAGCATGTTATCCAGCAGAATCTTAACAATGGATGCTTTTGACAAACTTTAGCCAGAACGATATCATCTTACTATAATTAAAAATTCTCAACATGTTTATTTTTTTAGAAATATGGAATTCTTTAATCAAGCCATGGGCTCAAAGGTGCAACTTAATCCCTGTATTTGTTAGACCAAGATGTTGCACCATTCCAAACATTTCTTTGTTGATTATCCAAGTCTGAACATCAGAGCCGTTGCTCTGCGGGGTGACTGATACAGTACCTCCAGAGGTACGATAGGGGGCCGTTCGCATCAGTCACGCTGGCACGAGCGGAAATAGAGGTTTAGGGCTTCACTGTCGGTCATGTGGGGTGTCAAGGATATAATCACAGACCCGGGACTGTAATCAGAGTGTGGCTGGAGTGTCTTTACTGTTACGGTAACTGCTCCACCGCGCCGTAACATGTCACACCTTCATTCTACAGACGTGACTCACTGGTCCTCGCTCGTGCCTTCGATAATCTACTGTTTGTTATGCTTGGTGAAGCCTTCTATATTTAATCTGTGAAATATGTGCTTTTGGAGGGACTGATCTGACTTTGTTATGCAGGGAGTCCATTGTTTTGACAGCTTCTCTGCCCACATTTGGCCGACTTTGATCTGAAAAGGCCATTCGCATGTGCTATTGATTGATCTTTCTCTTGGGCCTGAGTTTCCATTTCTCTTATGGCGCTTTTCCACTGCATGGTACAGCACGGTACGGCTCGGTACGTGGAAACGCAAACTGTGCCGAGCCGAACCGTGCCATGCCGTACTGAGCCGTGCCGAGCCGAGTCGTACCACGCAGTGGAAAAGCGCCATTACAGAGCTGTGGGAAATAGATGGGTCAAACAACAGACCTGCAGGTACTCTGGTTTCAAGTGAGAGAAAAATCCCACTCTTTATTCACGTTAAGTCCCAAGCCTCCCTTTTATACTAAAGGACCTCAGATTGGTGCATTCAACAGGGGGGCTTTTGGGTGATTGGCAGGCTGGTGTTTTTCATCATTTCCATACCCTTTGTGAAGAAGGTTATCTTGACAATTGCGAAAAGAAAGTCAGGTTTTGAGTTGATAGATGAAGCAGAGAGCCAATTATTTCTGTTAGTATAGAAGTCTAAACAAATGGCAGTCACAGACCGAGGGTTAGAGTCTGAGAGCAGACTGTTTATTCTCCTGATCTGAAATGAAAGGCTTGGTGATTTTCTTTTTTTATCTGTTGTCTTTTAAGCTGTTTGACATTCTCTCAGGGTTTGTATCAGCCTTCAAGGCACCATATCTTAATAAACAGGAAACAGTAAACTCTAAAGTGCTCTTTCTCACTAATTCTTTACAGTGACTCATGGGTAATGAGGTGTGTTATGTGCTCTTTCTGACAGTTGCAACAGTGAGTCTCTCCCCTAAATATATGCCCCGATGTGCAAAAACAGCTCTAAACATTATACATCACTTTGCCTGAAGAATGAACTGATAATAATAGGTCTTAAAAAAGGTGGGAAAAAGACACTCACTTATAAAAGCCTTGGGGGCAAATTCACTAAACAGTTGTGTCACTTTTACATATTATTCGACAACCACCTGCAACACTATCTGACCAGACATGAGATGACGCATCATTAGATATGTTTGGTTTCTGTAATATTTTAGCCAATCAGATGAGCGAGTTATGTGGTCACATGACTTTTTGGTGTGCATCTGTAGGTAAATATTTCAGGTGTTTTCTTACGTAATAAAAAAATGTATCCACTTCAAATAAGCATTTAAGCGGTACTAAACTGCAGTGGAAACGCAAACTGTGCCGAGCCGAACCGTGCCATGCCGTACTGAGCCGTGCCGAGCCGAGTCGTACCACGCAGTGGAAAAGCGCCATTACAGAGCTGTGGGAAATAGATGGGTCAAACAACAGACCTGCAGGTACTCTGGTTTCAAGTGAGAGAAAAATCCCACTCTTTATTCACGTTAAGTCCCAAGCCTCCCTTTTATACTAAAGGACCTCAGATTGGTGCATTCAACAGGGGGGCTTTTGGGTGATTGGCAGGCTGGTGTTTTTCATCATTTCCATACCCTTTGTGAAGAAGGTTATCTTGACAATTGCGAAAAGAAAGTCAGGTTTTGAGTTGATAGATGAAGCAGAGAGCCAATTATTTCTGTTAGTATAGAAGTCTAAACAAATGGCAGTCACAGACCGAGGGTTAGAGTCTGAGAGCAGACTGTTTATTCTCCTGATCTGAAATGAAAGGCTTGGTGATTTTCTTTTTTTATCTGTTGTCTTTTAAGCTGTTTGACATTCTCTCAGGGTTTGTATCAGCCTTCAAGGCACCATATCTTAATAAACAGGAAACAGTAAACTCTAAAGTGCTCTTTCTCACTAATTCTTTACAGTGACTCATGGGTAATGAGGTGTGTTATGTGCTCTTTCTGACAGTTGCAACAGTGAGTCTCTCCCCTAAATATATGCCCCGATGTGCAAAAACAGCTCTAAACATTATACATCACTTTGCCTGAAGAATGAACTGATAATAATAGGTCTTAAAAAAGGTGGGAAAAAGACACTCACTTATAAAAGCCTTGGGGGCAAATTCACTAAACAGTTGTGTCACTTTTACATATTATTCGACAACCACCTGCAACACTATCTGACCAGACATGAGATGACGCATCATTAGATATGTTTGGTTTCTGTAATATTTTAGCCAATCAGATGAGCGAGTTATGTGGTCACATGACTTTTTGGTGTGCATCTGTAGGTAAATATTTCAGGTGTTTTCTTACGTAATAAAAAAATGTATCCACTTCAAATAAGCATTTAATTTTTTTTGTTTAAATTTCCATCTTGGTTTACCATTCATGTTTTTTAATAACAGTGAGCAGTAATAATGTGAAATATTATTACAATTTAAACTAACTTTTCTATCTGAATATATTTCACAGTGTAATCTATTCCTGTGATTCCAGTCTTCAGTGTCACATGATCCTTCAGAAATCATTATGCTGATTGGTGCTCAAGAAACGTTTTTGATTATCAATATTGAAGCAGTTGCACTGCTTAATTGTGATACTTGTTTTTTAGAATTCTGATGAATGGAAAGAACAGTATTTATTTGAAATAGAACTCTGAAACATAAATGTCACTGTCACGTCACATTATTACTGTCACTTTTGATCAATTTAATGCATCCTTGCTGAATAGAAGTATTATGTCTTTTATAACAGACAGTGTACATCCATCAATGTTTTGATAGCTCAAAGTTAGCATAAAAATGCATGCATTGAAATGTGTGAAATTGGCATATTAATTAGGCTCATTATAGATTGTGCCTCATCCACAAATCTTCTGTGCTGTTAACTGACTAGTTATTAGCGTGATTTCTGTAGTGAATCTTGAATCTGAAACGCAGATAAACGTCACTATCTGCATTCTTAGCAAATTCCCCTTTTTTCAGTGAGTGAGCTGGAGCTTTTAATGAATTCAAGCCGTTATATCACATTACAGGAAAGCTTTAACACATATTTCACCAGTTCCCACATAGCTCCAGCTGTTTCAATACACACAATCTTATTGTGGCGAATTGAAAAAGATTTCCCGGGGGCAACAGGAATCTGAAGTCACATCACAAGAGGAGGTTTTATATGCCTTTTGTGGTAAACAACTGTCTCTTTGTCCAAATGACCCTCAGTTTGTTTGAAGCCGATACTTCCCCAGCACCTGATATGCCTGTAAGTGCCAGATGATAATGCTAATATTTGGAATCTGTAGACGGACAGTACTGTCATTCATAACCAGCTACTACAGTTCATAGATAAACATAGAGAGTTTCTTATCTTAGCTGTGGTGTAGATGGGCAGGGAAGCTGCAGAACTAATCTTATTAATTCCAAGCATCTGTTTTCCTCTCTTTGAAAGGATGATATTGTTTTGGGGAGGAGAGCAGCATCAGCTGTGCATAATGGGAGGCTGCTTGTTTTTGTGTTTATCCTTTCTGACAGGACGGGGAACTACTCACGAGGAAGGAAATGCCAGATCCGTGCGCTGAACTAAACGTGCATTTCCCTCGTTTGAAAGCCATAATAAACTCACCCAAGTGTGTAAACATGAAAGATAAGATACTTGTGCTCGCCTTTGAAATACATCCAGTTACCATAAAAAGTTAGATGTGTGCCAACTTTGGCTTGCGTTCCTCCGCCTGCGACTGAGGCTTACAAACAGCCTGAAGTCTACAATTGATAGAACAACCCACTGACCCACTGCTGGCATTCGCATTCCTTGGGCCTGTCCACTGAACGAGCCAATAAGCTCCTCAATAAAGTTCAATCATTAATCTTTAAAACCATGCCTCATAATGTGTTTTTTTTTTTCTTGTCTTTGATGATGAGAAATCAGCCGTACTTTAAATGTGTGACTTTTGCACTGTCCGAATGGGAATCAATCAGGAACCATTCCAAATCTGATTCTGGTTGATGCTGATTAAGAATTGTTTTGAAAACAGAAAAGCATTTTTTTTTAATTAAATGACCAAAATTGTGGTAAAGTATCTAATTTATTTAATTTTTTTTTATAAGTGCAGTTCACGTCAATTAACATATTTACTGACATATCGCTCGAGACCTGACCTACTGATATAAAAATTATATTTAAACTTTCTTTTAGTGCTAAATGTGCACAATGCACATTTCTTAATATTAAGCCAGAATGTGTTTTTAATGTCACTATTGATGAAGATTGTCTTTAAATGCAAGATATTTAAAGTGTACCAGAAGTATACTTGCAATAGTTCCACTTTAGCACAATCAAATATACTTCAGTGTATCTTTAGTTGGACTTCACCACTATTTCCGCACACTTAAAGTGCATTAAGCAAAAAAAAAATTTGTTGTTCCAATTTAGCAGACTTTAAGTACACCAGTTTAGTATACCAAAAGTACAATTGCAGGGTATTTTTATTAAGCATATAAATATGTAAATGTATTTGTAGTATACTTAGCATGAAATAAATGTATTTCAAATACATTTTAGTATATTTATTTTTCACTTGGGTTGTCATATCAACAACCAATTGAGAACTGACTCAAAGAAACCATTTGGCTGAGAACTGGACTTCGCTGGTCATGCTGCATGTTTGTGATTTACTAAAAAGAATCTGCTCGTAAGAATTTTTTACTCAAGAATGAGAGTTTGCTGGTTACACTGTATGTTTGTGATTCACTAAAAATAACTGTCTCTTAAGAATCATTTGCTTGAGAATCACACTTCACTGGTCGTGCTGTGTTTTTGTGATTCACTAAAAAAGAACCAGCTCAAAAGAATGGACATAACTGATTAAGTTGTATGCTTGTGAATCACAAAAAATAACAAATCATTAAAAGAGCGTTAAAAAGAACCGATTTACCAAGTCATTTAATCAAGAATCGGGTGTTACTAGTCGTGCTGGATATTTCACGCTTAATATTAATGCAGGGAAACCCGTATTAAAGTATGCTAATGGAACCAAACGTCATAAAAATAATTTCTTTTTTTGGAGGGGGGATCTAGTCTCACACCTTACGATTAGTCCAACTTTAAAATCAATTTGAATAGTAAATGTTACAAGCTGTGTTTGCCACCTCCAATAAAAATCATTCACACCCGTGTGATCATCCCTGACCCTGGACCAGACGAGCTACAATCATCTAAGACGGCTTTATTGAAAGGGACTGAACCCAACATGCTAAACGTGTTTTGTGGGTGTGAATGATTTCTAATTAGATGAGCACTCAATTACAGCGATTGCTCTCTCAAAGTAAGTTAAGCAAATAAAAACAAGGCTAATGCTCATTTCACAGGGAGATTAATTGAGACTACACAGAGTCTTCACCCTTCTGTCTGGAGATAAGGACCACAGACATCCTGTTGAAGCCAGGAGGACATGGAAAAATGGGTGATGGGCACCACAAAGAAAGAGGTTCCTTGAGTATTTTGAGTCCTGGCTTGTTTGATAAGATATGAATGGAGCCCTTGTTGATGGTCGGGACTCGGGTGTTGTTCTCTTCTGTTCTGTGGACAGAAAGTGATGAGACCGGGGAAAAGAGTGTAGTGGATATCTTTACTGAGAAAGGGAGAGCTAGACACAGAGCATCTGGTGGAGAGATCCTGTTATTGTTAGTGCAAAGGAAAGCCTGAGCTTCAGAGGTCCTTGACCAGTTACTCTCCATAGCCAGCAGAATGGAAACGGAATAAGGATGAGGCTGTTTTGAGCTCTTTGGTGGGACAAATCGACTCCAAGCAGGAAACTGTTACAATGGGATTGATGCCCTCCGATTTATTATAAATGTCAGTCATTATTAGCATAATCATACACCCTCGAATTATTAAAATTTCAGTGTTTTGTATGTTTGTATGTATATCAAATGTAATCTGATGGGAAAACAACTGGCAGTACAAAAATAAATTAAAACAAACATTACAAAATTTGAGCTCAAACACCACAGTAAGTTGATTTGGAATATTCCTTGGAATGGCGGGGAAGAGGAATTTAGAAAGCATTATGGGAAATTAACTAAATTAAGTGTTCTTCTACCATTCATTCTAGACATACATTACCGTTCAAAAGTCTGGGTTCAGATTGATTTTAATTTTTTTTTTTTATTAAGATAAAGGTCATAGAGCTGATAATACTTAGCAAGGATACGATAAATTGATGACAGTAAAGTGGATGCCAGTAAATGACAGTAAAGATTTTAGATTCAAATAAATGCTTTTTTACTTTCTATTCATCAAAGAATCTCGAAAAAAAAAAATAGCACGGTTTCCACAAAAACATTAAGTAACACAGACGTTTTCAACACTGATGATGATAATAATAAGAAATGTTTCTTGATCAGCAAATCAGCATATTAGAATGATTTCTGAAGGATCATGTGACTCTGAAGACTGGAGTAATGATGCTGGAAATTCATGGCTTTGCCATCACATGCCAAAACATAATCAAATATAAAAGTTATTTTAAATTGTAAGACTTTTTCACAGTATTACTCTTTTACTGTATTTTTGGTCTAATAAATGCATAAGAGCATAAGATACTACTTTCAAAACATTATAAAAAAATCTTAGCAACCCCATACTTTTGAACGGCAGTCTATAAACTTTCAAACTTTGCAGTTTTTAAAAAAACTATTTTTTTCACAACTTTTAAAGGCTATTTTGGTCTTGACAGTTTTCATGTATGCACACCACTGCTTCACACCAACCCTTTCTACCAGTCTGACTTTATACAACAGATTGCCGCCTTATGCAAACACGGTGGGCATGTGAGACATATAACTGATTACATGCTAATAAAATGTCACCGTTCCATTGCTGAGATCCTGAGAAAGCAGGTTTATGTTTCTACATCAATGTGGAAAACAATTTCCCAGTTTCTGGGACGACATGAATTTTGGAAGACATCCGTTCAGACCCAGACCACCTGGAAAAGCTAGAAAGGGCGCCCAGGGCCCCCCATCCAGGTCCTTGCCACACCTAGCACCTAGCTAGCTAGACTCTGATCCTGGGAGAATTTCAGTCATTTTTCTGCCTGTCCTGTTGACTCAGTGCTGTAGCGTTCAACTGTGATGGAGTAATTAACCGTGCGCAGCAGACAGGTTATTAGAAGCAGAGTTTGGATAAGATTTTCCTGCAGGATACCTGATACGGTGTCTGATCTGGAAGCAGTACTCTGTGTAAAGGCCAGGACCATCAGTATTCCCACAGTATGGTTTAGCGCCTGTAGGCATGGCAATTTGTCTCAGCTCCACCAACAAACAAACCCAGGGGAAACAGTGCAAGGCTGGACTTGTAATAGTGGCAAGGCTGATACAAAAGACCCAGAGTTATGGCTTGTGGAAAGACAGTGGCTTTATGTAATGACTTTTCTGGCCGACCTGGAAGGAAAGGCAGGCGTTTATGCTCAAACACACATTAACATACATGAACTCCTCACACCGTTCCACCACACACACACACACGGGCATACGTTTTGACACAAGCACACACAGACTCACTGATATGTTGGCTGTGGGAACATGATGCTGCCTGCTCATCACGTTTCCCTGTGGTCTTTCCAATCAGTTGCGTAAAGCACAGGAAATATAGGTCAGACAGCAGATGTGCTCTCGACTACAGGACAAATCACACCCTCCTTTCAACGTGTCAGGATCAAACAGTGTAGCCGGGTGTGCCAAAATTCTGCTTTCTAAACGTCTCTAACCTTTCTAGAGGAGAGGAAAAGTGAGAAACGGATACCGCTGTGCTCCATGGTGGTGTATTTGTGGGGTCCGGCGTGTATGTGTTTGTAGAAATGTATGTGAGTGAGCTTGCGTGTACATGTTTGGGGATTTGACGAATAAGAATGTCTGGGATGATGAAAAGGAGAAATCTTTAAATAAATGTTATCTTTGTGTTAATGTATGCAATTTTATACAAATGCTAGAAGGGTCAAGTTGAGCACTCATCATGTAAAAATGAATGAAATCTTTTCTTTGGATCTTAAAACATAATTATTACTGTCAAAAATGGATTTGAAAGTAAAAAATATTTTTCAGTCATGCACAGCATGAAATAATAGTCTTTATTATACACTAACATTCAAATGTTTGGGGGCGGTACGATTGTTAAAATGGTTTTCTCTCCAAGGCTGTTTATTTGATCAACAAGACATTTTCTATTTTTATACATTTTAAAATGCAATTTATTCCTGTGATGGCAAAGCTGGATCTTCAGCAGCCATTACTCCAGTCTTCAGTGTCACATGCTTCAGAAATCATTCTAATATTGCGATTTTCTCAAGAAACTTTTCTTAATTGTCAATGGTGAAAGTGGTTGTGTTGCATAATATTTTTGACGCAAATGTGACTTTTTTGAAATGTGAGTTCAAAACAGCCGCACAAAAAATAATAAAAATCATAAATTAGTTTGTGAAAATTAGTTGCTTTTAGTAGCATTAAAAATGTAAAAACATAAATGTCTATTTTGATCAATTTAATGTGTCCTTGCTGAATAAATCTTACTGTGATTTATATATAACTTTAGTTTTTTTTTAAACCGTTTTTTTTTTGTATCATCTGAAGTTGCATTGGCTATTTTATCTTTAAGCTCCACAAAAAATATCACAAGTTATTTTCTATAGGAGTTGCATTTTAGCAGTAGTTTTAAATAACTCTAAAAATGAGCAAAATTGACAGCTTGCAAGTATTTATTTTAATGTGAAGGAGTGCCACAGGAGAGAGAAATTATAGAAAAAAAGCATAAAGTTAATGTATGAGTATGACATACAGCTGAAAAGTCTGTGAAACTCTCTCTCTCTCTCATTCCAGTCATGCTCTTCCTGTCCTTTACAACAGCAACAATCACCATCTCTTATGATGGACTCATTGAGATTGACCTACATCACTTTGGATAATAACTGCGGCTTTAAAGAGAAGATTGGTAGTTTGATGGATGGATTCTAATTTTTCCTTTTCATCCACTCCCTTTTTTTCATTCTGGCATACAGGTCTTCCCTCCATGAAACTTCAGCGCCTGCCTTTGTTTGATCTAGCAGTTATCAGATCAACCACTAGGGGGTAGCAATGTTCTCATGTCAGATTAGCCCAGCTGATTGAAATCCTTTATTCTAAAAGATTGATTTACTCACTGGAGTAAAAACATGCTTTCTCACATTCTTTTAGAGTGATGCTAATACGTTTTCAAAAAGCTGTAATCAGCTCTTCACGCACACCGCTTTGAGAGTGCGCTCTTTTTTTTGCAGGAATTTATACGGCATACTGAAAGATGCTGATTTGTTCTTATTTCACTTTAAACAAGCCTCTTATCACATAAAAACAATAATTGAGAGTCAATTATTCCAGAGTGCCTGGAGCAAAAAAGAGAGAGAATACGATTTTTATCAGGCCATGAGCGTTTACTCTACATACTAACTGAGTCTGGGTTGAAACAAATAGGAGTTCTCATTCTCATTGGTGTTAAGCATGTTGGTCAAATCTCCTTTGATCGCTTATAGATGCCCGATCTCTAGTGACCCCTAAGCAAACCCCACTCCACATCATGGGATAAGGATGGGATTGTGAAATGCTGATCTGGCAAGGCAGCTTGTCTGGAATGCTGTTCCCTTCATCTATGTCCCCCTGCAAATGAGTGGGTTAACTTACACATTAGCACAGATTAAGGGTACAAATGAGACCTTGTGTCACTAATGGGGGTCAAAAGAGGGGATGAGGGTGGAAAGGAAAGGGCGAACACCTTAGGGTACTAGGGAACTGTAGTTATTTTCTTTGCAGCAGATTGTCTGGGCACATTTTGTTTCTTGCATATGACTGATTGCTTATTTGACTTACTATCTCCGATGTGATGGGGTGGAATGTGTACATGTGTTTGTGTTTGTGTAATTATACTACACTGAATTTATGTATTGTTTATGTAATATTGTTATATTATATTTTATATTTAAATACATATTTAAATAATGTATTATGGTATAATATATTTTTGAACATGTATGTTTTCTTTTTTCTTTTTATAATTTTAAGGTGCTTAATAGTAATTAATTTTTATATTTTATATATTTTTATATATATATATATATATATAAACTGCATGTAATGCAGAATGTGGCATTTGTGGTTTTTAGAAAAATGTTTTTCCAGTCAGGATTCCAGGTCATGTTCAAGTTGCAGTTAGACAACTCACAATTATTGTATAAGTATATTCCAGGAGGTTACATCTTCCAAAAGCAACTGGAAGTACGGCTCAGTTGGGAAAAGCATTACTAGTTGCTACTGTGATTTCTATATAACCAGCCTTTGCTCTGGGCAGGGGTGGTGCTGCAGTCTCCATCTGAGTGTTTTCCTTCAGCTCTAAGCGACGTGCTGAGTCTTTCGCCCCGACCTGTTGGGTGTTTACGTGTTGACACTCGCTACGATGGGACTTTGCATTCCTGGCAGAGGCCTTCTTGGAGTTGGCATGTTAGGAAAACACTATTTGACACCAAGGTAGTTTGCGAGACAATTCAGCACACAACTGGAATACTCTGAGGTCTATATTGGCATAGATTCCAATTGAGAGTTTTAGTTGTTCTTCAGAAAAACAAGTAAAGAAAAGCCAAGGTTTTGAAAAGATTTCACATGGCAGGATGTGTGTGCATGTGTGAATTTATTTTATTTTTAATTTTTTACACTTAATTGTTTATATTGTGTGTGTGTGTGTGTGTGTGTATATATATATATATATATATGTATGTTACTTTTATATTAATATTTTTACCAGCTTAATTTCAATTACTGAATTTTTGTAATAGTTAACGATAGCAGCACTGATAAATACACTCCATTTCAGATTTCTCGTGAAGACTTTAGTAAAAATAGGATGTCTGTGACACTTCCCCTTTTCCGACCACTTCCAAGTTTGTAGATTTTCTAGATATTTATATAAAATAACACTTATTTGTAGGTGGAAATATTAAATGTGTTTTTTTTCCCAACACTTGCATTTGGTAGTGATTAATTCAACAAGCGTTAAGTGTCCAATAACTCGGCGAATAATCAGACAGAAGGAGTAGGATTTCGTTATGTGATTTCAACATGTCTACCCCCATGATGCAACCTGCTCCGTGTAAAATAAAACTGCCTTTTTTAGTCTACTGATTGGCACATATTTTTCCTATTAAGTTGCTTTATGTGTTACAAAAAATTACCTTAAATAATTCAAAAGCCCAAAATCACACCGCAAATGTTTCATCCGTGAAGCCTAAAACATTGTGTTGTAGATCTAGTGTAGAAGGTTAAAGTTCTAAGCCTTCTGGACCCACATTTTCCCCAGCCCGGATGAGGGGGAGAGGGGAAAGGTGATTTCCTCTTGGACAGCATGACAGGGCTTCCTGGAAGAGTCATCCCTCCCTAAGAACAACTGCATCCTGCCCTGAAAATAAAACGAGGCTCAGTAGAGCCACATATGTTGTGAAAACACGCTCAGCCCTTGTGATACCAACATGGTGTGCCATCTTGAACCATTGCTAAAGAGGCAGCTATTATATTATCATAGTGAGTAAGTTACTCAAGGGAGCAGGCAGTAATAATTATAGAGACACCTTGTGTTTATTGATGGTTTTCTGAATGTAATTGGGTAATGACTGAAGGATGCTACCACAACTAATACTATTATAGGCCATGACACAAACACAAATACAGAGGGAGAGAATATGAAAGTGATTGCTGATCATGTGTGTGTTTTTCTCCTAAATACATCCTCTTGGCAAGAATTCATGAGGGAGCGGTTAATGCAAAGAAAGCAAAATAGAAAGTAAAAAAAAGAGAAGTGTGTGAGGGTGGTTGTGTGCGTCGGTGTGCTTGTACTGTATGCAATCGTTTTTGCTAGTTTTGGAAACCGTGTCCTATCAGGAGCAGCAGCTGTCAGGGCAGGACACGAATCGGCTCTTTGGGCACTGTTGATGGTAAGTTGACTTTGTCATCCTTATTAAGCTTAATAACCGGCTGTTAGTTGGAAGCATTTGTTTACCTCAAAGCGGTATGATGTGGAGTTGTAGAGTGTATATTTACCACCTCAGATTAACAGGTGACTGTCAAACAATGACAGCCTCTATTCTGACCACTGTAACAACTGATGTTGAACTATTTTACTTTATTTTATAGAACATTACTTACTGTAGACTGATAGATGATTGGTAAGTAATTAGGCTGGTAGGTAGTATTTAGTTAGGTAGTTGCTTTGTTTATTGTTTAGTTTAAATTAGTTGGTTAGTTAGTCAGTCTGATGTTTAGTTAGTGAGTTGGTTTGTAGGTATTTAGGTAGTTAGTAATCCAAGCTAAATTATTAAAATGCCTGACCAAACCACGATTCAAAACAATGCGTTTAGCTAAGTTTAGTTCTAACTAAGCTCCGAGTTTAGTTTAGTTCTAATTAGTTAGTAGTACAAAACAGATCATTAAGGGGTCTGTCCAGTCCTTTTATTGATTATTGATTCAAACCAATTAGTAAGTTAATTGGTTATTTTACTTAGTTGGTTGTTTTGATGCTTAGTGTATCTTAGTTTAGTTGAAAGTGAAAGTGACGTGACATGTGGCCAAGTATGGTGACCCATACTCGGAATTAGTGCTCTGCATTTAACCCATCCAAAGTGCACACACACAGCAGTGAACACACACACACCGTGAACACACACCCAGAGCAGTGGGCAGCCATTTTTTTGCTGCGGCGCCCGGGGAGCAGTTGGGGGTTTGGTGCCTTGCTCAAGGGCACCTCAGTCGTGGTATTGAGAGAGCGCTGTACATTCACTCCCCTGACCTACAATCCCTGCCGGTATGAGACTCGAACCCGCAACCTTTGGGTTACGAGTCCGACTCTCTAACCATTAGGCCACGACTTCCCCAAATTATCAGTTAATCAGTTATAATTGGTTAATCAGTTTGATGTTTAGTTGGTCAGTTGGTTTGTACTTAGTTGGTTTATTAATTGGCTAGTTAGTTTGTTAGTTTAGTTGTTTAGTTTGTTGGTTAGTCAGTTTGATGTTTGGTTAGTTGGTAGGTTAGTGAGCTAATTAGTTTAGTTTGCTGGTTAGTCTGTTTGATGTTTAGTTAGTCAGTTAGTTTGTACTTACTTGGCTTGTTAGTTAGCTAGTTCGTTTGTTAGTTTAGCTGTTTAGTTTGTTGGTTAGTCAGTTTGATGCTTAGTTGGTTTATATTTAGTTGGTTTGTTAGTGCACTAGTTAGTTTAGTTTGTTGTTTAGCCAGTTTGATGTATAGTTAGTCAGTTGGTTTGTACTTAGTTTGTTTTGGTAGTTAGCTAGTTAGTTTGTTAGTTTAGTTTAGTAGTTTAGTTTGTTGGTTAGTCAGTTCGATGTATAATTAGTCAGTTGGTTTGTACTTAGTTGGTTTTTTAGTTAGCTGGTTAGTTGTTTAGTTTGTTGTCTAGTCAGTTTGATGTTTAGTTAGTCAGTTGGTTTGTATTTAGTTGGTTTGTTAATGAGCTAGTTTAGTTTTAAGTTTTAGTTTAGTTTAAATAAGATGTAACATTACTGTGAATATACAATATATATTTGTAGTATCAAGGAAAGCATCTAATGCAGAAATTAATTTTAATTGCATTATATAGATGTAAACTATAGGAAGTTTTTAAGGGCCTAGATCACATTAGGTAGAAACTTGTTGTTCTGTAATACTTTTCTCTTCTGGTAATTCTCAGCAGAAACTCCAGCTGTGCATCAGCTCAGTTTAGAAGACGCTCTAACAGATGTCCGGCAGTTTGCCACTGTCCTCCCGCTCTGTCCTCACCTGTCCCTCCCACCATGTGTGGAAGACACTGAGAACGCACCAGAGGATGGGGTCAAACTTCAGGAATCCTTCTCTTCCGTCTGCCATGTCCTTTTAAGTATGCTTGGATTAGGATGAGGTTAAGATGCTTTAATTTAATTAACCCCTCGAATCCCACACAAGCAAAGCTGGAGTAAAGACCAGCAGCTTTCTCACGGTGTGTGGCGGCAGATCTTCGTAGTAACCCGATACTTCCAGTCTCTTTGGGGAGGTTACCCTGGCAACAGTATGAATGAACTGACAGCATCTGTGCGTACATGTGCTTTTAATTAAAGAGGAGCGGTAATAGAGACATTTAGTGGCAATTCACTGTCCCTTGTGGCACAGCAAACGCATACTTCCTCCCCCTCTCTTCCTCTTCCTCTCTTGCCTTTTTACTCAACCATATCAACATCCGTAGAAATCAACGCCTCTGTTTAGATAACCTCTATGTTTGTACCACCAAATGTTTTATGAAATTAAAGGAATAGTTCAGTCGAAAATGAAATTTGTTATTAAATACTCACTCTCATGTTGTTACAAACCTGTACCTTGTCCATTCAGTGTTGTTTTGGACCCCATCAACTTTCATTATATGGTCAAAAACAGTTTTCAAAATATCTTCAAAAAGGCTCAGAGGAATGAAATTCATACAGGTTTGTAATGACACAAGGATGAGTAAATAATTTTGGGTGAACTATCCCGGTAAGTAATCCTTGTCATGCAGTGGCCCAGAATTGTTGTAAGTGTGTCTTATCAAACATAGATTTCCAGAGTGTGTGGATTTGAAGAGGAGAAGATGCATTCATTAGTCATCAGATAATGACCTGGAATGACCAGAACAATGTGGCAGTGGAGAGCACTTTGTAGGAAACTCCATTAACAAACCTCAGTCAGTTAATTAGCAGTAGACGCAGCGGAGCATACAGACCCTGCATGTGGCTCGGAGCTTTGCGAAAGGCTTTTAGATGAAAGTGATGAATTGCTGTCATTGGGCTTGTTCTATACTATATCAAATGATTAAATATTGAATGTAAAATAGACAGCTCTCGCCGCATGCAAAGGTCATTTTCCGATTGCCACATTAATCAAAATGCTTTTTCCTGTCAGCGGTGAAGAGAGAATTCCCAAAACAGCAGAGATGCGCTGTGTGGTGATATGCTGCAGGCACAAGTGTATAGATGTGTGTGTGAGGTTAGACACTGTAGGATGGGAATTTGCTCTTTCTGGAAGCTTCCACAGCTTCTCTTAGTTCATTTCGTACCGGATTTCCATTCACGCAACCCAGCAGATTGTATTCTATTCACAAGGATTGCATTTCCATTTTTCTACTTTACCTGTCTGGGATTGTGAAAGACATTTCCTCGTATCTCAAGGGTGGGATTTTAACAGAGACTTGGGCTGATGACATAAGGAAAATGGATAAACATCCATCCCACTCTTGAGAAACACTCTTATTTAGGTAACCATGGCGATAACAGAGCTGGAGGAACTGCTTTTCTTTTGTGTGGCATAAAACTAGTTAAAATACAACCAGGAAGAGAGAGGCCCAAAGGCAAGGAAATGCATCACCCTCGGAGTGCTGTCTGTGGTTAGGCTACGACACACCCTCACACACACACACACACACACACACACACACACACACAC
>NW_015541005.1:599418-616432 GCF_001515605.1 Sinocyclocheilus anshuiensis | reverse complement strand
ACATACTGAACAGTCCGCAATTCACTCTCTGACAGCACATGGGGCCTGGCAGCTGCTCAAGGATCCTACTTATCTGCTAAGGTAAAAGACTGATTTCTGTTCATATTTTACTATACCAATGTCTCTGCTGGAATGTTTCTAGTTTGTGTAATCTGCTAACTAGCTGTCATTTGAATGCAACTGGTTGTGGTTTGCAATATTTATCTGTTGTATTGAGCTGTAGTGTTTTTGTCGTTGGCTGGTGTGTTTTGAGTGGAAGTGTGAGTGTGTTGATTTGGGGCCTCACTATGATACATCAGCCATCTATTGAATGTCAAACAAAGGAACATTATTGTTATTCAAACATAAAACCATCCTTACAGCGTCTCAGCATGGGCTTGCCCTGCACGCACACACACACACACACACACACACACACACATACTTTTTCACTTACAGGCATTTTCACACTCTTTCATCATGGCTAGCTGTTTTGAAAAGGGCCCATCCTTACATGGATGTATTCAGCATTCTCCTTGACTTTAATTTATATGAGGTAGACTTCATTTTATGGAGAGCATAAAGACTAAACACTCAGATTGTGTGATAAGTCAGACTGACAGTTCGAGAGTGAGAAAAACACACTTCCTCAGTGAAACTGTGCAGAGATGCTTCACCTCCTCATGTTTAAACAGATCCGGAGGGGAGTCCTTAAAGCGATAGTTCACCCAAAAAAGTCAATTCTGTCATTATTTGCTCATGTCGTTTCAAACCTGTGTGACTCTTTCTTCATTAAAATGTGAAGATTTTTTTTTTTAAGAATATTCTGGCCACTCTTTTCAGTACAATAATAGTGAATAGGGACTGAGGCTGTCAAGCTAAAAAAAAAAAAAAAAAAGCATCATAAAAGTATTTTAAAAGTTCTCTAAGCACTACATTCGAAGTTATAAGATTGGTGTGAGGGAAAAGACTAGAATTTTAGTCATTTACTGAAAATATGTCCTAGATTTGAGAAGTAGGGATAAACGAATCATTCTTTTGAGTCATCTTTTCAGTGAATCATTTGCTTCAGTTCCCATTTGGCCAAAATGATTCATTTATTGCATAAGTTTCTTCTCAAATCCATCCCACTGACTCAACGATCAGGTCACAGTGTTTAAAAACCAACTGGATTATAAATAAATGACAGCTTAAATTTCAGTCTGGTCATTATAAAATATGGAAGACTTTAGAAGACTTGAATATACCGCAAGGATCATATAGACTACTTTTATGATTGATGAAAAACGTTTTACGGTTTTGAGAGAAACTAAGGGTTAGTAAATGATGACAGAATTTTCATTAAGTGAACTGCCCCTTTAAATTCACACATTGTTTTCCATTTTATTAAAACCTGTGTATAGTTTTGAGGAACAGCTAAAATTACAACTGTTCAAATGAAAACATACCAATGTTTTTATCCAGTGATATCTGGCTTGCTGTGCACTAATAATATGTATCCATGCACTTAAACTCTAGTGCTGCTTTTCTGTAAATGGTAAACTACAAGCTCTTTGTCAGTATAAAAACCACTCACGTCTGAATGACCATTACCATGTCTTTTAACGGCAATCCACAGCCCAAACAGCCCAGCGTGACAGCACAGGCGGCACTTATTATTACCAGCACAGAAATTCGCACTGAACGAGTAACTGCGATTTGCTTTTCTTTTCCTCTCAGATGAGCAAGTCTGTGGATGCCGACTATTCAAAGAAGCACTAAAATTTCTCCTAATTGATTTTATGGGTCAATTACGTATTTTCCTCATTGTGTGGTCAGCAGGGGAGCCTGGGCCAGCCGACTGACAGCAGCCCCACTCGTGTGCAAATGAGTTTGAGAGAGGCAGTAGAGAGATACAGGGGAGGGGGGGTGGATGGGTGAAGTCCTCTTTTGGATTAGTGGAAGCTTCTTGGCGATCTGCATGTGAATGAGCGTGAGCAGCTTTAGCCGTTACCCCTGCGCTCTTTCTCCATAGTGAGGGAGAGAGACACTGAGAGAGGGGGAGAAGTGCATGGGCAGTTACACAGAGCACAAAGCAGAAGTTTAGGGACGATTCTTGAGGTACATCACAGTTGCAGACTGTCTGGTGTGGGCCGGTGTGTCTTCAGTGGGGAGAGCGGTGCGGACAGAGCTTTGTGAATGAGAGAAGGTAAGAATCTCTTTTTTTTATCCCATGGGCTTTGCGTGTGTCTCAGCTTCACTGCCCCTCTGATAACAATGGAACCAAGAGCAATGGAGCACTTCAACAGTGCCAAAAGGGGGAAGGGAGAGTCTCATGGCTGCCCGAGAAGACACTTTTTTCAAAAATGATGTCTTCAAAGTTGGCTTGTTTTGCTCTGTTTTTGTAATTTCTGACATATTCAGGCAGGAAGGAATTGAGGGTTGACACGCTCTGATGTTTGAAGCTCGGTTATGGTTATTGGTTACCCCTTTTCAAGATGCAACAGGCGTGTTTGCCATTTGCAGCAAGTATAATAAAAAAATGCTCACTCTCTCATATGAAACTGTTTGAGTCATTTCCTCTTGTGTGCTGCAACATTTTAGAAGTATACTTTTGAAGTTTTACTAATTTGTGATGAAAATAAACAGGAAGTTGACACAGAGAGCCTAAGAGTCCAAAATGGTGCCATGATGAGGTTCAGATGTAAGGTATTTTTTGTGGTATTGTTGACTAGCATGGATAAAATGTGTTTTACATGGTCCTGGGACTGATTAGTTTTAGCATTTTGTCAGTCTTTTAGCATTTTGTGTTGAGGTTTTCCAGCATTTTAACTAAATTACTGCTGAGTAACTTTGTAATTGGCATGAAATTAGCTATCAGCTAGTGTATGGCAGTAAATGGTGTTCTCTATTGCTAGCTACAGAAAGTTGTGGCTAAATTAAGCTAAATCTGTGCAGAGCCACATAAAACACAACACAGATGTTAGCATTTAGCAGTTAGCACAACAGATCTGAACATCTTTAAAGTGTAAAATGGGTGATCGTTTAGCTCTACATTCTTACTTTCTTACATTCTTGTGGGTCTTTGTGGTTCTCAGGGGAAAATGTATGTGACATTATAAAAGTAGATGTGTTTTTGTGTGTCTATTTCCCAGTTTCCTGTCATAGGTCTGTTCATGGCCACATTGGGCATTGGTGTGTTTACACCACAGATATAGTTGTAGATCAACTTGACATTTACCATTTTTTTTCTTGCTATATATATAGGTCTTAAACAATATCTCAAAATTGCTTTTAGTGCAGTTTGTAAAATGTTTAAGTTCAATTTGACACATCTATAGTTGTACTTGCCCAGGTCTCTGACTCAGCTAATCAAACCAATATTGAACAGATTTTTATTATTTCAGTGAAGTATGAGTTAAAATAAACACATTTATGGTTTGGTGCCAATAAATGAATACTTGAGCCTTACTGATGGGGTTATGAGGAAAAAGAGTACAAAAGGGTTTGTAAGTAAGAGTGATTTGTGTTTTCTCGCTGTGTGCTGCTGTGTTTCTTAGTCGTGTCAAATGAAGATGGGCCACATCTGTGAACAGTTTTATTAAAGAGCAAGAACAGACATTGAGCAAACCTGGGGACAGATCTGCTTTTACTTAACCACAATATGCAAGGTTTTTATTAAAAAGTTCCAACTTCTTTCCTACTTTCGAGCCCTTTTCTCTCACTCTGTTTGCTTTTCTCAAGCCTTTGGACGACATTGTGTCTCTTCTCTCTATCTCCAAGCATGGCTTTATTTGTCAGCTTCTATTAGAGTGCAGGCAGTTTCAGACAGCATCAAATAAATAAATCTGCCAATCCACAGTCTGGCTGTCTCCTCTCCCTTTTGCATACGTTTTGCTTTCTTACTTCTAACGTTGTGCATTCAACAGTGATAAGTGATAACACATACTTTTCAAATCAGATATCTTTTCAAGTCAGAAATTCACTTGCTTCACCTCAATGCAGTCTTGTGTAGATCCTCAGGTGCTGGATGGATTGCTTGAATGTAATGTTAGTTAGGGAATAAGAAGCCCAGGATTAGTTCCATTTTGGTGGATGGAGGACATAAGGTATATTTATAGCTGATTAAGTCATCTGGAACAGCAGACGGGATCCTCAGTTCACGAAGGTTGTCTCAGCTGATCAAACGCAGCACAGGCTGCATGCTGATTTCCTACACATAGTTCTTGACTCACTAAAATGAACATGAATCAGCTTCTGCATGTGCCATGCAATGTTTCAATTCATAAGCCGATATAATTGGACAGTGTGACTTAGCAAGACTCAGGGTTGTGGCCAGGCCGAAGTCACAGCATGAGAAAGTCTTTAAAAGTCGTGAGAAAGCCATATTGAGGTGAATAACATCTTTGCAGCCTCTAGCAAAAACACATCAACACTTTCACAATGTTCTTCTTCTAAGAAATACTAGTACCAAGAAACTTAAGAAGGCATCAATTTGTGCCTGAGGTGGACGATCATATAATCATATTAGTTGTAAACAACTCATGGTGTAGCTTGTCTCGAAAGGATAGTTCAACCCAAAAATGAAAATTGAAGAATTGTTTTGTCTATACAGTGAAACCCAATCATTTTGGGCAAAAACGGTTAAACATTCTTGAAATTACCTATTTTTGTGTTCCTCAGAAAAAAGAAAGTTATACAAATTTGGAGCAACATGAAGGAGATTTGACAACATTTGGGCTTGAACTATCCCTTGAAGATAAATTCTATTGTTATTGTGTACTTTGCATACTTGTGTTAATGACATTTAGTTGATCTGTTAATGGGACACACTCATGTGTTTGAAGCAATCAGAGTGTCATGTTGGGTGCAGCTCACAGTCACTGCCATTAACAATGCATAATAAAGGATAGTAGACTTGGCATTTCCTGGGGATCTTTTTGCTGTCCCATGTTTTCATACACAAATTAGCTGATTTTAACACACATGCACACTTTGTATGTGGGTGTGAAAGCAGCTGTGGTGTTGGCAGAGTTATACAGCTCGTCTTCTCATATTTGAGATCCCTTGTTATATTCTAGATCTTCTCGTATTGTGGCTGCACAATTATATAATTGTTGATCATAATTGTTGATTATTCCCTTGAAATGATTAATTGCGATTATTACTATTTACACTGATGTTCAGTGTTGGGGAAAGTTACTTTTAAAAGTAATGCATTACAATATTGCGTTACTCCCTAAAAAAGTAACTAATTACATTACTTAATTACTTTTTATGGAAGGTAATGCGTTACGTTACTTTTGCGTTACTTTTTAAATCATGGCAGGGCTTGCTTGTTTGTTTTTAATATAAAAAAGTAATATTTTTGGCAAACGTAAAAGCCCTTTAAAGGGGTCATATGACGTTGCTAAAAAGAACATTATGTTGTGTTTTTGGTGTAATGCAATGTGTTTATGCGGTTTAAGATTCAAAAAACATTATTTTCCACATAATGTACATTATTGTTGCTCCTCTATGCCCCGCCTTTCTGAAACGCGTTGATTTTTACAAAGCTCATCGGTCTGAAAAGCAAGGTGTGCTCTGATTGGCCAGCTATCCAGTGCATTGTGATTGGCCGAATACCTCAAGCGTGTGACGGAAATGTTATGCCCCTTACCATGTGATGATGCCGTGTCCCGGCGTGATGAGACAACACCAATAAAACCCATTATAAACGAGGCATTTGTTGCATCCAGTGGGGACATAATTACTGCCCATAATTACTTATACTGTCTTTTTACGCGTTGCGTTGCATCGCGCCGCGTAAACATGTCTGCATTTGTGATCGGAGAAACGACAAACAACAAGCGCTACTCTACACTGCTCAAAACTCGCGTTTGAATCGTCAGTGGCAAATGATTTAAATATAAAAAACGTACTTACAGGCTGTGAGTCAGAAGCGCCAGACTGTCCTTGCAAAGTTGGAACTGCCCCACTTTATAGAAACAGCCTTTGTGCACAGACGCATTGTAGGCTACTCTGCAGGTTCAGGAAACAGTCCTCCGTAAAATGCGCTGCACACATCTGAATATTTGGGTTGAACTGTTCTGGAACAGTGTTGTAAATATAACTTAACCACTGATTTCTAGTCGTGTCCTCTTTTGGAAGGCCAAACAAAGTTATTTCGCTTTCACAACGAAACACACAGCATCACACACGGCGAGCTTGCGGCAACCACATGTGACGACCCCGGGCTGGACTCCACTTCGTAAAAAAGTAAATTCACTGTCTGTACAGTAGAACGCAGAAGAAGAACATTCAACATACTTAAGCAATAAAAAAAGAAGCACAAATGTGTATCTAGAGTAATTTTTGCTTATTAGTATGTTTGAATTGGATCATCGAAGGTCAGCAGAAAAGACATTGGTTAATAAAATGGGATTAAATACATAAAGGATATGTATGTTATCTAACATTTAATTATTGGAGGTTTGCGTCATATTCTGAGTTGCATTTCACTGTTTTTATTCATTTTGAGGAATGCTGAATCTGTTTTTTGTGAGTGAGATGAATTAATGCATGTTCACATTTATTCTAGAACTATAGTAACATCTTACTCCTGATTTTCTCTCAACATGCGGATGGCAGAGCTGTCAATCAATAAATGGGGAAAAAAGTAACTGGAGTTACTTATTTGAAAAAGTAACTCCAATATTTTCTTGTAAATTAAAAAGTAATGTGTTACTTTACTAGTTACTTGAAAAAAGTAATCTGATTATGTAACTTGCATTACTTGTAATGCGTAGCCCCTAACATTGCTGATGTTTTAAATAGTTTTATACAATTGTTTGAAGCAACTGAATGCCATATTTTATATGAAAATAAACAAGCTAAAAACACACTTTCAGAAAATCTTTTATTGCTTTTCTATAGCATCCTATAGCTTTTCTATAGCATCCTATAGCTTTTCTATAGCACCACGCCTCAAATATATTGGTTTGGTTTAAAGTAAAAATATGCATGGTATTACAATGTTATACTAAAACTAAAATTAAAATAATGGGAAAACCCCTTAAGATAACCTGTAGAAAGAAAAAAAAAACACATCTTAAGCATGCAGAATAATGCAAGTGGTCCTTTTCTTTGTAATTGTGCCTTTGAACGATTACGATTGAACGATTTGTTTTGAACAATGTGACGGACAATGTGGAGTATTTTCTCCACCAAGACAACTTCAGGGGTTATCAGGGGGGTTGTTACCAATCCTCTTATAAAACAGAGCTGTCTCAAGATGGTAATGGTACAAACTACAGTACATGGTTAAGAAAAAAAACATTAGCCAGTAGCACTATCCACCCCCTGCTGCTGCTGTGCTCACTCCGGCTTCCTCCAGCCGAGCCAGCTGACAGGTGTCCGTGCCTCAGTAGTTAACCAGTGCCGTGTGAACTGCTGTTTCTATGTTGGCCGCTCTCGCGAGTGAACTCAATTGAGCTGAACAAACTGACGCTCCGGCAGCAAACCCATTTCTCTTCTGGGTTGCTGTTTTATTCGTTGCTGACACTATGCTGTATGAAGTTCAATGCATATTGGGGGTACTTTACATATCCATTTCCATTTTGTGAATGCAGAGTAAACCTTAAGATAAAATCAACCTCTTCCTGACCCACATATCAAACGTTAACAAATGAATCTAATGCCTCATTTCAGCCTAGGATGGAAGCACAATTATGGACAATTCTCAATTCTTCGTCCTCATTATTTCAATTCCCCATCTGAATCGATCTGTGCCTCACCTACATTTGCCTCCTGTCAGTCATCATAATGTTTATTAACCTCCACCTGCATGCTCTGAGCATGCTCACAGCGCACAGCTCTCTGGCTCATAAACAAGCTTGGCAAAAAATGAACTTATTTTCCTCAAATTAATTGCAGCGGTGAATTGTGCATTATGCTAGCACATAAAACGTCAGGAAACGTGGGCGTTAGATAAATGTCTGCAAAATAGAATGTCAATGTAAAAATGCTTGAAGGAAACTAACCTTACCAGGTCCAGGGCTTTTTTCTGCTTCCCCATCCAATAACAACAACAACAACAATAATAATAATAATGATAATAATAACAATTTAAACAGTTTTATAGTAAAACTATAACATTTATTTTGTTCAAATAAAAAGTAAATATTAGATGAAAAACTTAAACTCAAATCTGAAATAAAAATAAAGCTAAATACAACAAAAATGGTAATAACAAAAGTACTACCATTTTAAATAAATTGAATAAATAATATAATATATATCAATAATACTAAATAGCTCATAATAATACTATATAATTTAAATTATGATTTAATAATATTATTAATTTAATAATTGTTTTATTTATTTAATTACATTTTTTTACACACACTTTAAAAAAAAATGTGATTCATTTAATGCCTTGCACATTGCCAAAGTTCTATAGTGTTTTGTTTGTAATTTTTACGTTTCAGAAGGGTCCCCCTTGATATGCGGAATTATATTGCCAAAGCCTTTCTGATGCAAACTGCAAGGACTCATTTGGGACAGAGATTTTTCTATAGAAAAACCTCCATGTGTAGTATAATATTTGTTTAAGGGCTTCCTGAGAGGATTCTGTATGTTAACTGATGGGTCTCTCTTTCTCTCTCTCGGCAGACACAGCACAGGAGCAGGGCCTGGATCTGGAGCCACCTGTCCGGATGGAGGAGGAGATGGAGGAGAGGGAGGTGGAGGAGAGAGTGGTGGAGATAGAACATCCTCTGCCATGCCTCAGTGAATCTGACACACAAGGCATTATCAAGGGCAGAGATCTATTCGGATATGTCGGCATTGAGGCAGTGTTGGACCAGATGAGACGCAAAACCATGAAGGCTGGCTTTGAATTTAACATCATGGTGGTTGGTAAGTCGAACATTGCTCTGACTTCAATTGGATTGTGAATTTTTATATATTTTTAAGCAGGATATGCCCAGTTTGTACTTATACAGAAAAAGAAAAATACAAAGCCCTCAATGCTGGTTCAGAATAGTACATTGAAACTTTGAATTTCAAACGACATGCATAACGGCTCGGTCTAAATGACTTCACACCTCTTGTTTTCTCTATGCTCAAAGTGTGAACTTTAACTCGTTTTGTCTCATGAGCTTAGTTGAGACGGGGACGATTTAGCCAAGACTGCAGAGATGAAAATAGAACAGACTTGAGGTGTCAAATCAGGTAAAAAGTCACAAGCATCAATAGTTGAGTATGGTTGTCTGTGAAGGGGGCAGGAAGACTGTTCAGCCTCTAACAGGAAACACAGACAGGTGAAGAGGAAATGGTGCCATTGCCTGTTAAGGGAAATGTTTAAAACTCAGCTCTTTTCAGAGACTGTTATTCACTTGGTAAAATAGTGTATTTGTTGAAGGTGGCTTCTGTCTGCCAACATTACATAGGTAGTAAATAGGATGGGTGATATAGTCAAATTATATTGTGATATTTTTCAATATATAGCTCAATATATATAATATGTATGTGTTGGCTCTGACATGAGACCATCATTTAACCAAATATAATTTTATTTCTAAGCAACAAAATCACATTACATGATATGTTTGCATGGGTGCATTAAATTGATCAAACTGACAAATACTTGTATTGTTACAACGATTTCTATTTCAAACAAAAGCTGTTCTTTTTATTCATGAAAAAATAAAGCACGATTTCCACAAAAATAATACTGATATACAGAAATCTTAAAATGTCATTAAATGTTGTATAAGATAATGATATATGTATTGCTTCTTAAATCAGCACATTGATTTCTGAAGGATCATGTGACACTGAAGACAGGAGTAATGACAGCTGAAAATTCAGCTCTGTCAATAAAATAGAAAATAGTTTTTTTTTAAATGAATTTCATGAGAAGACTGTATTTTATTATAAATCTTAAGTCACAGATTTTATGCCAGGTTACCTGCTAGGGCTGTACTCTGCCGGCTCAGTAGAGCTTGCTGGTATTAACTGTCCTGGGCAGTTACTGGACATCTGCCTGATTCAAACTGGCCACCTTATTCAAGCCTGACCAATCAGAGCGCTGGAGCCTCCCAAACCCCCCTGTGCATCTAGCGAGAGAGAGGGTAAGCATGCAGGGAGGAGGAGGAACGGGAAGGGGGGTGTTGGCTGAATGTGGGCCTTACCTAATTAAATGGCAAGGGCTATTGTTGTGTTGTCTGTGGGCTGGGAGGCAGGGCCAGGCTGGAGCCGAATGTGGCTCAGTGTTCCCCAACTGGGCCAGCCAAGGGGATTTATGATGGCCGCAGCATCACAGATTCAAGGCCATCCAGCTCTCCAGTGAGAGCCATTCTTCTTTTCCACTTTTTTCATTCCTCTGTTTTTTTAAACAGAGCTGCCAGGTTTTCCTCACTCCCTTGCTTGTGCTTTCTTTCCCCTTGGTGGCTCCTCCATAGTGGTTATAGAAATGACATTTTGCCAAATCCTTCAAAGGCTGCAAGTCTCACAGAGAAACACAGTATCAGCCGCTGTTCCGCAGCGATGTCAGCAAAACAAATTAAAGCTGAAGTGTGTAGTTTCTGCACCACTGATTTCACCACTAGCTTTCCAAACTGTTCTTCCAAAACAGTCCTGCAACCCCGTTCCCATCTGTCATTGTTTGGACACTCATGTAGACCCAGCCCAGCAGCATTTGGCCTTCTTTGAGTAATGGAAATTCCCACAGCAGCCTCATTTCCATCTGAAAGGACAAGTTTGGTGATTTTAAACCAGCTTTGTATTGTTACAATGTCAGGAGTACATGTAAATATGTGTACTCTTTCCCTATGCCACCTGTTTTGTCAGCAAAACACAGTATCGAAAGTGAAAGTAAGTGACGTGACATGTGGCCAAGTATGGTGACCCATACTTGGAATTAGTGCTCTGCATTTAACCCATCCAAAGTGCACACACACAGCAGTGAACACACACACACCGTGAACACACACCCGGAGCAGTGGGCAGCCATTTATGCTGCGGCGCCCGGGGAGCAGTTGGGGGTTCGGTGCCTTGCTCAAGGGCACCTCAGTCGTGGTATTGAAGGTGGGAGAGAGCGCTGTACATTCACTCCCCCCACCTACAATCCCTGCCGGTATGAGACTCGAACCCGCAACCTTTGGATTACGAGTCCAACTCTCTAACCATTAGGCCACGACTTCCCACATCTGGTGAATCTGTTGACAGCTTAACTGTTAAACTATCGATCGTACTTCTGCAATTCTGTATTCCCACACACAGAGAGTTGGATCGAGCCCAGAGCATTATGGTTAAAGTTTCCCTAGCTTTTTTGGCAAAAGGGAATACCACATCCCTTTTTTTTGTATTCATGTAGCATTATTTTTTTTTGCCTTCCTTCTGCATAGACAGCTGAGTTTTATTAAACGCCTGTTTTTATTGTAGACATTTTTTACTTTTTAATAAAATGGCTGATTCTTTTATTTTCTAAGGCTAATTTCTCATTTTACATGTCCTACATTATTAAAAAATATTTCCACACATTTGTCCAAATAACAGCTTGATTGAAAATGATGCACAATAAAAAATACTTTTCAAATATTTTAAAAGCAGTATCATATTCACACAATAAATACTGCATTGGTTTGTTTGATTGTGTTTTTTTTACACTTATGACTTATGAATCATGACTTAGTATATGAAACCATGATCTGCACTCACAAAAATAGACTTCTTTAAGTGTTTTATTTTACATTAATCACCAATAGGACAAAGCACAAACATTTAAGCTCAAAGCCTTTTTTTTTCTGTCCTATTGATGATTAATGTAAAATAAAACACTAAAAGAAGACTTTTTTGTGAGTGTGGATCATGGTTTCAGATACTAAGTAATAGATTGACGCACCAAAATAAAATATTATATGACAAAAGAGTGCGGTGCAAACAGCTTTATGAATTATGATTTAAAGGAGACATATTATGCCTCTTTTTACAATATGTAATATAAGTCTCTGGTGTCTAACCCTCTGGTGTCCCCAGAATGTGTCTGTGAAGTTTCAGCTCAAAATACTCCACAGATAATTTATTATATCATTTAGAAAATGCCTATTTTGAGTGGAAGCAGAAACACGCTGTTTTTCGGGCCTGGCTCTTTAAATGCAAATGAGCTGCTGCTCCCCGCCCCCTTTTCCAGCTTGGACCTGCTAAAAACATCTGTTATGGTTCTGATTATCATGTTTATCGTGCTGAAATCATGCGGGTTAAACCATATGAGTTTAAACTTTTGATATACGGTTTTCTGAGTGCACACATCCGAAGCACATGGACAGAAAGCGGCCACCACACAGCATGTGAGTACTAAACTAAGTTCTAAACTGCTGGGAAATAAATTGAAGGTTTATTTTAGATCAGTGGTCGCCAACCCGTCGATCGCGATCGACTGGTAGATCTTTATTACTGTCCCAGTAGATCCCGAAAAAAAAAAAGTAAAATAAGTACAAATATGCATTACATTTATGGGGTTATATTAATGTATCACTGAAGGGAACTGTCTTGAGAAAAGTTTCGATGGCAATTGCATTTTCTTCTCCTCCGTATAAAGCGGCAACTCTGCTTTGTTTACAGCGGTAACCAAGGAAACGCTATATTGCGGTCGGTTCATAAGCAGTGTTGCCAAGTCCGCGTTTTTCCAGCGGAATTGGGCTACTTAACACTGTTGCCGCAGGTTGTTGTTCATGTCCGCGGGTTGAAGCGACCCCAATAACGTTATATTTAGTCCCTGGAATGTGAATTTTACTTGAAGATCCCCGCCGAAAAACGTGTATTTTACCCCCGGAATGCAATTTTTACAGGGGAACCCTCCTCGAAACGCGATTGGACTAGTTTTATTGCGAAAACCTGGCAACCCTGTTCATAGGCGCCACCTGCTGTCAGAGAGTGCGTCTCATTCAGACCTGCTGTTTTGGTTCGTGCAGATGTTTTTTTTTCACGTTTCCTTGGTTGGTAGATGCACCGGGGACCTGATTATAGCACTTAAAACCTGGAAAAGTCAGATTTTCATGATATGTCACCTTTAAATCAGTCTTAAGCATGAAAACAAATGTAATGAATTTTCAAATTTAAAGATCGAAAGTCTAGCTTTGGGCCAAGCAAAACAATCAAAACAACAGTTTTAATGTGATGTTTATCTAACAAAAAGAAAAGAATAAAAATCTTTCTCTTTTTTTCTTTTTTTTTTTTCAAATAAACCCCTGATAAAAGTAGCCAAGGTTGAAGAAACACTGACTGAAACACTCAATAAATACACTTCATAAATATGATCCACTCAAAGTGTGTGGGAATGATATTAGTTGGAGATATGACAATAACAGTCTTCACCTGTTCTCATTTTGGCCATTTGGATTCTTCCTCTCTATCCAGAGCAGCTTGAAACCTGTTTGATAGGGAGCAGATCAAAGGCACGTTAAAGCAGATCAGTATTGTGATGAATTCTGCAGAGCAAAAACGGCTCTGGTCCAGTGCTAACTCCCCCAAAAGCTGGCTCTGTAACATTTGGCCTCTGCGAGTTTCTTCCTTTCCTCAGTGAACTGTGGAGGTTACAGTGTTTGTATTGTAGTAGGTATGGTGGTGCACTACATGCCTGCTACTCTGGACATGCATCAAAGGTGAACCGTTCTCTCCCTTTCCCGGTAGAGACAGGTGTGGAAAAGCAGGTAGTAAAAAAGGGAGCAAGAAAGATCTGTTTGACTCCCTTTCGATGCACTGTAGAGCTATTGACAGATCATTTGTTTTCTCCCTTTCAAAGGACTTTAATTTTGAACATGGAATGTTTGAATTTAAAACAGTTTATGGTTTATGTACGTGTTCTGTTTGTGTATTTTGCGGTTTCCATGGCAGTGCATTGTAGAGCACAAGGGCAGGGGTTCTGACAAGGGTGTGTTTGGGAACGCTAGCATGTATTAGCTAGCATGACATGACGATGAATGCAAACTTGACAAGATACAGGAAGAGGAGGAATTGTGCGAAAGCAAGATATACACAACAGGATGAAATTGCAGGAACGGAGGAAACTCTACAGGATGAGTTTGGTGGGCTATGCTCGCTTGTCCACATTTTCCTGCCCTGGGGTGCTCTTATCCGAGAGTCGCAAACACATATGGTAGCACTTGGAGTCTGTTGGTCTGTGTAGTTTGTCCTCAGTTGTAAAGGTCAGGACCTTTTTGTAGCCTCAGGACTTAAACTACTGCGAGTCTCCCAGTTTCCCATAAGTCAAGTAGCAGTCTGCTCCCAAATACGAGCTTAGCATATTGTGACATTTTTAATGCAGTCAATACATTCAACTTTGTTGTCGCCCTCAAGTCAAGGGGGCTTTGTAGATACTGTGTTCAAAGAAAAGCTTTGCAAACTGTGCTTCAAAGTGTCTCAGAGGAGATGTGTTTTCATCATTTGAAATGCTTTTGAGAAATCAACTGTTAAACACATGACACTGGTGAAATTACAACCTGCATTTGTTGGAGTTTCATGTGGTTGCAGTAAATGACAAGCTGTTACAACGCAGCGTTTCTGGATGAGTGTGTCAATGCATGACTCAAACAAGCACCTGACTGGGTCTAGCCTTTATTCTCTTCACATTATCTCGACTCGGGGGTCCTTTATGAGATCATCAGTTGATGTTCGGTTGCCTTAATGGCTCTCGCCCATACATTATTCTTCCACTGATGCAGATGTAACACTGTACTAAAATACTCTAAATAGTGTCACTACTGAATATACAGCTTGCAACAAAGCACGACCAAAGCAGTCCTTTTGCAAAATAAAATAGTCTTATAAGCCGGATCTTATTAGCAAATCAAAAATATACAGCATGACAGGTGAAGTCTGAATCATGAATGAATGAGTCGGTTCTTGTTAGTGAATCAAAAATATGCAGCGCAATCAGCGTAGTCTGATTTCCAAACGCATATGACTCATATGAAATGGTTTTTTTTTGGTTTTAAACACTTGCAGCCTAAATCAGTGTAGTTGCTGACTAGCTGTTCAACAAAGAAAATTCAAAATGTAAAAATGTAATCATAAATTGGCAATGGATTTGCTTTTTTTTTTCCAAATATTTCTTCCTAAATGGTATAGAATAAGAATCACTTAGGGGAATCCGAACCTCTTGTTCCCATCCCCATAGAACAGGTACGGTATGTGTGACTACACTGAAATCTTCAGGAAGCCCTGCTTTCCTCAGGCATTGTCTGAACTGGTAAATCAAATAGGCCCAGGAGGACACACAACGTGGGTTGTCAGTTCCTCATAAATTTGATGTCAACTGCCTCCCATGGTAAGAGGCCATGGCGTAAATCCATCAAAGCCTCTGTTGAGGTGGGCAATGATAAAGGGGCCAGATCTCCCCGGCTCAGTCGTCTATCTCTGTCTAATCGTTTCATCCATTGACAGCTTCCCGAGGCGGCTAGGCCTCTCAACAGGTAGAAGCGGAGCGGCGAGAGCGTTTAGCACATTCCCCACCCCTGCCTTGCAAACGGGAAGCTGACCGGTGGGCCCGAGGGGCCCTCTGAGCGAAACCGAACACACACTGCCCATCATCAGCACTCAATACTAAGCGCCTCACATTAACAGGGCACATGTCCTTTGAAGCAATGAAGGTGGCCCCATAAATTTAGCCTTATTTGTGTGAATTGAGATGGCCTTGATAAGGCTCCCTCTCTGGTAATAGCTTCCTCCCTCTGATCTGATCTCCGTGAGGACTAGTGTGAAAGAGTCATTAAGTGGAAAAGCTCCCCAAAGCTCCCGGCGGCGTGGTGTTGTCAGTGTGTTTGGACACCCACCAGATAAGACGCTAAAGCACTTTGCCTTGGCTTGACCAGGTCCTATTACATCACCGATGATTTGCAGTATCAAGGGCTTATGTAAACCCTGGAGGCCTGCGCTGCCTGGTCATGTGATACTTTATGACCTCAATTTTATGTGTGCCATCTTATCTGTGTGCAGTAATAAAGTTTTATCCCCCCTGCTAATGCTAAGCAAAGGTCATCCTGCAAATAAACGTGCCAGGGGTCTGCTACATATGGAGTTAATTGTGCTTTACTGCAGTTTACAAACAAAAGTCATTAAGTCTGTTCTCGTTCTCATCGACAGGTCAGAGCGGTCTGGGGAAGTCAACGCTCGTAAACACACTCTTCAAGTCCAAGGTCAGCAGGAAGTCCTGCACTCCTAATTATGAGGAGAAGATCTCGAAAACTGTCCACCTGCAATCAGTCAGCCACGGTGAGTATTGAACGCTTCTTTCTTCACAGCTACAACATCACACACCCGTCACACCCAAGAGGTCAAGGTTTTGTTAGTTTGCTCAGCCCTGTTTGCCCCTGCTGGTAATATCATAACTGCAGCATTTGGACCCAGTAAACGTCTTTGAGCATTGATGGTCTTTCAAAATTGTGCTTTTGTCCTGAACAGCCACGAAAGGGCATTTTGTCAATAGATGTGTCCCAAATTATGAACGTCCTCTATACACAGTGCTATCTAGTGTATTAATTTCATGGTATGTTCAAGTCCTCCTGTGAAGTTCATGTTTATGAAGAATTAGGAAGTCGTAATTATTATGTCTTTTGCATTCAGGTTACTTTGCTCGAAGCAAGATGGCAAGTAAAAATATAGAAAAACACTCTTTTTTTTGCTTTGTTTTTGGTCGCACTTTATTGGACCCTCCTGGTCCAATTATCACTATTAACTGACCATTAACTGTGTTAACTATGACTTTTGCCTCAATGAACTCCTAATTACTGCTAATTAATAGTTAATTTCTGCTCATTATTTGTTAAGTTTAGGTATTGGGTAAAATTAAGAATTTAGAATATGGTCATGGAGAATATGTGCTTTTTAAGTACTAATAAACAGCCAATATGTTAGAAATATGCATGCTAATAATCAACTAGTTAATAGTGAGAATTGGTCCCTATAATGAACTGTTACCATGATTTTATTTAGTTTATGAAGGTGCTGTAAACTGGTGCTATTATATATTTTATCGTAATTGTATGATGCAATCATATTTTATGTATATATA
>NW_015541005.1:576244-599358 GCF_001515605.1 Sinocyclocheilus anshuiensis | reverse complement strand
GGGTCAAAATGATTGATTTTTCTTTTATGCCAAAAATCATTAGGATATTAAGTAAAAATCATGTTCCATGAAGACATTTTGTAAATATGATTAGTAATATGCATTGCTAAGAACTTAATTTGGACAACTTTAAAGGCGATTTTCTCAATATTTAGATTTTTTTGCACCCTCAGATTCCAGATTTTCAAATAGTTGTATCTCTGCCAAATATTGTCCTATCCTAACAAACCATACATCAATGGAAAGCTTATTTATTCAGTAAATAAAGATGTATAAATCTCAATTTTGAAAATTTACCCTTATGACTGGTTTTGTGGTCCAGGGTCACATATATATGCACCATGTGAAGAGAAGTAGAATACCTAACAGTTTCAGTTCCTCAATTTAAAGGATATGATGCTTAGAACCAATCCGATGTGTTACCATTTAGCCCCTCCTCTTCAGGTACATAGGGAAATAATGCAACTGATGAGTGCATAAAATGCCCACACTTATTTTGTAGTTGAGGAAGTGTACTCTTAGTGCACTATGCCTCACTGCATTTAATTATTTATTTTTTTTGGACTCACACTATTTTATGGTATTGGTACAAAACACATGGTGTTTCACATCAATAAGATGACATGTTACAGAGTGTTGGCCTGAGTGATTTCTGAAAGGATGAAGGGATTAAAGAAGAATGACATTTAGACAGGACAAACTGGAGGCAGCTCGGTGTTTTGTAGGGTTTGACTTGGAAAAGGGCCAGAGTGATCGGAGCATGTGCTCTGAAAGGAAAAAGAAATTAAAAAGCCTGCAAAGGGGACAGATTAGGAGAGATCAATCACACAACTTCAGCAGTTGAGATCGGGCCACAGCTGTCATTATGAGCTCTCTTTCAGAGAGAATGAATGACAGAGGAAGAATGCGCAGGGGATGCATTTTATCCCACTGGTCAGATGACTGCTGCTCTAATGGAGGCCACCACTTATACATGGCGTCTGGCTCAGCTGAGTGAATGAATTGGTTGATTGAACAATGTGCCGTCTCTGTCTTGCATACTTCCTCAAGAGTAACAATCAATAGAGGCTTGGGTTCTTCTATCCAAACAGGAAGGTGTGTTTTTGTGGAGATGTGTAGAATTAAGTTTCATTTAGGCTTGTTTTGGCAATGAAGCAAAGCTTGTTTCGAAGGTTTCTGAGGGATAACTTCTGTTACTTTGCTTTTGATGTAAACTATGAATTGTTTTACTGATTTTCTTGACTCTACTTGAGGATACTATACTTGATTTTCTTCCTAAGAGAAAAAATGTCATGATAAAATTGGCAATATATTTTGGCACTGGTATTGATAACCTGGTAATTGTTTTAATCTTGTGGTTTCATCTTAATATATTTGGTCAACATAAAAAAATAAAACTCAAATTTAAATTAATTGTTTACATTTTAAATTTAAATACAGTGCATTTAGGCATCATAACATTATAATGTACAGTATGATTTGGATTAAATGGATTTTCATTTTGAGATTTGCTAAAGATTTAGCTACATTTAACACTGTTATTAAAGTAAGCATGGAAATGTCATAACTGGATGATCTGGTGGAAATGACATACTTCTCTCTCCAGCCCTGTAAGCTCATGTTCATCTGCATTTTGAATGCAATGCACACTAGAAAATACATCACAATACAGAAGAAAAAGCTCAGACGTTCCATCAATTTCATCGCAGCTTTAATTTTTTTTGTGTGTTTTTAAAGATAAACTATGAATGAGCATTAAGCCCAAGGTATACTTGAGTTTTGACATGAACGATAAGCATACAGCATAGCCTTTTGAAGTATACTCCATTTGATTGTATGTGCGAACAATGTAAAAATATGGGAAATGATCATGTACAATACAAACAGATCAGTTACATAGACCATCTCCAAGACCATATTAGCAGCTATGCAAGGGTCCTGCTGCTCCATTTTGTACTTTCAAACATCCCGCATACGGCAATGAGAAAGCAATGAATCTCCATTTTGCTTTTGGCAGCGCCACCATGCTTCGTTGGAAAGAGGCGTGAAAGGCAGATGCCGTATCCAACTTCACTAGTCCTTTAAATGAATGTATTGTTTGAGTGTGTGTGTGTTTGCTTGCCCTCAGTAGTTAGTGTAGTCGCACCCAGCTATCCATCTTCATTTCTCATTTTAGACTGTCTGACAAGAGTCTAACAAACATAAAATTTGATAGTGATCCTCTGTCGCTTGTATTCAGAAATACTTCGGTAGGACAAGTAAAGAAATTGTGCTCCCTTTCGTTGGGTTGCAAAGGCCAGTTGGACTTCGAACTGTAGACTAACTAATAAAACGCTATTGCACTGTTATCTAATGGCACTTTTCCACTGCGTGGTACGACTTGGCTCGGCACGGCTCAGTACAGTTCGGCACGGTTTGCACTTCCACTGCAGTTTAGTACCACTTTAGAGTGGGCGGGATTATTCACATGTCATTATCGTTGCGCTGCCTCTACTGCCACGACTCCTAAAAAAAACTTTTTCATTCTGCGTCGCCCCATCAAGCTCTCACTGGATCCGCTCCTCTGCTATCAACGAGAGGAACGTCTGTTCTTCCGCAACAGACAACAAAACTTTTTGGTTGTTAAAAAAAAGTGCACTCGTTCAAAACGGTTGCGTTGTGGTACTAAAAAAAGTACCAGGTACCAGGTACTGTACCCAGTGGAAAACCCCCAAAAAGTGAACTGTACCGAGACGTACCGTGCCGTACCATGCAGTGGAAAAGCGCCATAATTAGCCCTGCTATTTTCATCTGGGTCAGAAGTTTTTGGAGTTACCCATGTTGTCTAGTTTAACCACAAATCTGCCCTTAAATAGAATGACCTACAAGTTAGCATCTCAGATGTAGAGAGACAATAATCTAATGATTCTGTCACAGGATGTTGCGAGTCGCTGGATAAGCATGCCTCCGCTTGTAGTTTTAAGTGTCAGTCGATTGCTGTGCAAAGGCCTTTGCTGGGCTGGGTCATTAGCGTAGCTTGCTATGTTAATTGCCATGGATCCTACTTGACAGCAGAAATGTATGAAGACCGCTGAACTTTAACCCTAGTCTGGATATGGGCGCAGAAATATCCAATTACAAAACCCTACGGAGAATTAGCACCAAAGCTATGGTGTTAATTGTTACTACAGCCATGTGCAGGTTTCGTAGCCGCTATGCTAAACCTCTGCCTACTGGTTTTAAAATGAGTCATTTGATTTTGCTTTCAGGTAAAGTTTTAGACCTAGATCTGCTTGTTGATCTCTCTTCCGTTTCTGACTTCCCCTTGACAGGTTTAGATACGTAAATGTTAGCCTGTGTCGCACTCTTGCAACAGCTTTACTTCTTTGCAGCTTTCACTTCAGTTAGCCAATGGTCAAATTGTAGAAATCTGTGTTTAGATTTGAAACTGTAATTTCCTGTAATTCTGTGCATCAAAACCTTCACAGTTGCTGTTTCAGTATATTTCTTCTTAGAAGCTTTTGGAAGTTTTCTGTGTAAGATCAAGAACAAGTGTTTTTAGCATATCTGTGTCATTGCAACTGGAAAGAGGTTTCTATCCAGTTGTAGCAGCATCTGTTGTATCTCTGTCCTGCCATAGCCAAACCTCATTTCTCACAGACCTCTCAAAACTTATGGCCCAATAGTTTATAAATGTTTGACATGCAGAATGGGAGAGAGGGTGGATGAGAAGAAAAGAATGGGAGAAGCTGGGTGTGCTGTTTCTTAACAAAAGAAGATTGACGATAAGTCGGTTCAGCTTGTGACTTCTTGAGATATCCCTGTGGTTCAGGAGACACCCCTCACAGACTTCTCAGCGTAGCACAACGTAAACATTACAGTGAATGAGAGTGTCCTGTTCCTCTTCATTTTTTAATGTTAGCCTTCAGAAAAGCGAGTCCGTAGAGCTTGACACATGATGTAAATATTTACTTTGTTTTACTGTTTCGATTGCATTAGTCCTCATGTGAGAATTTATTACTATCTATACAATTACTGATGGGGAAAATGTTCTGTACCATTGAACTCCTTACATTAAAATCTTTTAATTTACATTAGTTATATACAGTGGGTACGGAAAGTATTCAGACCCCCTTCAAGTTTTTCTGTCAATATGGGGTGCTGTGTGTACATTAATGAGGAAAAAAAATTTACTTAAATGATTTTAGCAAATGGCTGCAATATAACAAAGAGTGAAAAATTGAAGGGGGTCTGAATACTTTCCGTACCCACTGTACACTGCCATTCAAAGTTTTGGGGTTGGTAAGAATTTTTTATTTTTTTTGGACGAAGTCTTGTGCTCACCAAGGCTGCATATTTGATCACAAATACAGTAAAAACAGTAATATTGTGAAATCCAAAGTTCTGTCATGAAACTCTAGATGGTGCAGTCCAATAGGTCAAACTCAATCTGACATAATGACATCATTATCACATGGTGCAGCTGATTTTTATTTATTTTTTTGGTTCTTTTTGTATCAGCAGCCAATGAGCTTGCTGCTCAACATTCAAACACTTAGCTAGTGCTTGCTGTAGCAGTTGAAGTGCACTTCAGAAACCCTCCACCTTCCCCAGCTCCACCTGTATCGATCTGTTACGGGGTGATTTCATGGGTTATATTATGGGGTTAATTCATATATGTTATACAGTATGTGCAGCAGCAGTATTTCTTACATGCTCACAACAGCATGTTGTGGATGTATTGGAAATAGCAAGTCTCGGTCTCTGCAGCAGCAGCAGAGTAGCAGATCTATTCCGCCAAGACCAAACACATTAACATTGTCATGTACATTACCATGCCAATCCCTCCGAGAGTTGTCATGATAGAAATATTATTACAATTTCAAATAACTGTTTTCTATTTTTATATATTTTGAATTATAATTTGAATTCCTAAGATGGATTTTCAGCAAAGATCACTCCAGTTTTCAGCGTCACATGATCATTCAGAAATTATTCTATTCGTTTGTTTACATGGAAACTGTGATGCATTTTAAGGATTCTTTGATAAGTAGAAAGAAAGAGCAGCATTTGTTTGAAACCATTTTTAGTCATTTTATATCAATTTAATGCATCCTTGTTGATTAAAACTATTATTTCTTTAAAAAGAATACAGCACCCAAACTGAATGAATGGCTGTGTATGCATATGTAACGATAGTCTCATCTCCAAAAATTTGAGCTGAAACATAAGTGATTACTACAGTCCTCCCAGCAATACATTTTCTTTTTAGACAAGAAAAAGTATAGAATCTTCTGTCTAGATTCTAATTAATGGTGCCTTTTTGTTTCCTAGCAATATTTTTCTTCTTCATTAGTTCATTCCAGTATTCATCAGTGTAAATATAACCTTCTGCAAATACTTTCAAAAAGGCTGGAACAATAGACCTGTTCTGGTATTCTCTATCCAAATGATAAAACTACTCCTTGTGTTACTGCTAAACTACTAAATTGCCTCTGCAGTCTCCGTTTTGAGACATTCTGTCTAGCAGATGTCTTGCCGTCCCTTGCTTCCCCAGCAGTTTTGTCTTTCTAAAGTACAGGCCTGTGGAAAACAAAGAGTACCAAAGTCTCAGGGTGCCTGACACCTCCACACACTACAAAGCTGCCCACTGGCCCTCACAGCCCGTGGAAAAAAAAACTGGCCTGTAGACTGACCGCCGGGGGAGATGAGTGTTACACAATCCCCCTTTCTCTCAAAGACTACACAGTGCAGAAAATGAAGTGGCAGGCCGCTCAATGCCACCATTCAGCTCTGCTCCCTCCATGTGGGTGAATACAGGAAGAACTAAGCCCTGCTTTGTCGCTGAATCATGCCAAGAGAAGCATATGTGTTTCCATTAGCTGATCATGAGGGGGTTTTCAATCATTGGCCCACCAATCCAAAAAATGCCACTCTCTTTTGCTAATGGCCCACTGTGAACGGAAAATTGATCATCGTCAGATAGGGTTATAGCACTTTGAAACTCATGAACTGGAGTGTTGACTGACAGTTTAATTTTTCCTCGTTACAGTCTCGTCATATTTTCCTTGATTGCCTCATCCAGAAGGATTAACGTGATGAGTTAACAGCAAATGTCAATCAACCACTGCCAGGGATACAGTAGGGATCCCTGCTTGCACAGACAGCTTATTAGACCCTTTTTACAGGCTGATCTTCATATTATACAATGCATTCTTGCAGCATTATATCAGATATGAAGAATAAATGAAAAGCTTAGGGTCTTCAGTGTGTAATTTTAACTGATAGTCCTTAAGAATTGATGTTTTTGGAAAATAAAAGTTAAATCCTTGTCAACTTAATCTTCATTCAGTCTGCTGTGGATCCATCTTGATTTTTTTTATTTTAGCCTTTTTCCATCCACTCTTTTACTCTCTAACTCTTTTGTCTTGTTATTTTCTAGTCATCGAGGAGAAAGGGGTGAAGATGAAGCTTACGGTAATTGACACCCCTGGATTTGGAGACCAAATCAACAATGAGAACTGGTGAGAGCAACATTATCAGATTAATGCATACCATTTAAAAATGCTGTAGAGTCTGAAAGTTTAAGAGCACATTTAAAATATGGTATTCAAAATCGAATTTAATCTTGAAAATAAACACAGTTTTAGAATTATGAATCATTTTAAAATAAAATTTCAAAACTAGGATACTGTACTATTTCTAGGTCACTATTCAAAACCTAAAAGTATATTTGTGGCTGACATTTGTGACCTTTGTACAGAAGGTCAGATGTTCTGCTGAAGCACTAGATGCTCTTTGGGTCATTATAAAATCATTCTGGAGAACAGGATTATCAGGTTTTACACAGAACCAAATCCAAAAGACATCATGATATTCATGTTGATTCAACTGTTTTTTTTTATTTATGTTGATAATATCATTTTCACTTGATCAGGCTCAGGCTTTTGGACTCCACTGTAGCTGTTCAGATAGCTCTACAACTGTGTGAGATAAATTCTTTAGTAATTAGAGAGCATTTTGGCATAAGCTTTACACTAAAATTGTGCTTCGACTTTGCCTGACTGCTACATTAACTTTAAGTATAAGCATATGTTGTTAATTGTGATGATAATCCTTCCCTGTGTCTTTTTTCTCAGCTGGGAGCCCATTGTAAAGTATGTCAATGAACAGTATGAAAAATACCTGAAGGAGGAGCTGAATGTCAACAGGAAGAGAAGAATCCCTGACACCCGCGTTCATTGCTGTGTCTACTTCCTGCCAGCCACTGGACACTGGTGTGTGTCAACTTCCTGCACGCATCATGTGGTTCACACCTAGCCATATGTGTTAAAATGCTGTTGTGCGTCTGTCACTTTTAATATGACATGGCTTCATTGCACAATCTCAGTGGTCTTAGTTTGGAGATTTTAACCCACTAACCTACAGTAGTGAGAGTTTGTGAAAAATCATTCTTTTGGCAGCAAAACATATGCATCTTACTGAAAACAGTCTGACAGCTGTGAGGTAATTGCTGTGTTTTGGATGCAGTGGACCTTAACATACAGACATAATTTGTAAATCATTTAAAATTTTGATATTTAATGTTTGCAATGCATCTTATCTAGGAAAATATGCACTACTGTTCAAAAGTTTGGGTCGGTAAGATTTTTTGTCAAGTAATCATATATTTGAAAAAGTCTCTTATGCTCACCAAGGTTGCATTTATTTGATCTAAAAATGCAGTAAAGACAGTAATATTGTTACAATTGAAAATAACTGTTTTATATGTTAATGTTTTAAAATGTAATTTATTCCTGTGATGGCAAAGCTGAATTTTCAGCATCATTACTCCAGTCTTCAGTGTCACATGATCCTTCAGAAATCATTGTAATATATTGATTTGCTGCTCAAGAAACATTTATTATCATCATCAATGTCAAAAAAAGTTGTGCTGCTTAATATTTTTGGAGAAACCATGATACATTTTTTCATGATTATTTGATGGATATAAAGTTCAAAATAAATTTTTAGTAACATTATAAATGTCTTTACAGTCACTTTTTGATCAATTTAATGTATCCTCGCTAAATAAAATTATTTAAAAAAATTACTGACCCCAGACTTTTGAATGGTGTATGTAACATTATTTTGTTACTTCAAAAGCTATTTCAACAGCTATTTTAGCTTCACATGATCTAGATTTATCTATTTTCATTTATTCATTTAGAAGATGCTTTTATCTTATAGCAAATTATCTATATGGTTTGTATTCAGAGAATACAGAAGTCAAAAAGGTGTTAAATGTGTAAACGGTGTAAAATGGCCCTTAGTAATGATCCATCCTGCTCTTCTCCAGGTTACGCCCTATAGATGTGGAGTTCATGAGGAGACTGGGGAAGATAGTGAGCATCGTCCCTGTGATCGCCAAAGCAGACACGCTCACTCTGGAGGAGCGGCTAGAGTTCAAACAGAGGGTGAGCGGTCCGTCATCAACACCTGCGCGCAGAACTTCACTCACATTTTATGATATGCAGGCACAATCGGATTCACCCCTCTATGTTTCCCACCCACACGTAAATATTCAGCCCTTCGCATAATTGAGGTCATGAATATGGATGACCTGCTGCTGTAAATGCTGGAATTTTCAAAATTGACAGTTCAGCTGTGTGGATTAAAAAAAAGTGAGATGGATTGAAAAACCTGGGCTGAATGGAGCGAGAGAGAATCATCGCATTCGAATTTGGCATGCGGCCGCTCGCTCTGGGTTGGAAAAATGAATAGGCCACACTAAGGTTATGAGCAGTGTCTGCGACGTCTCCGTCGGGAGACGGTCTCTCCTCTGACTGATGTATAGCTACTACTTGGGCCCGGGCCACTTGCCATCAGTTCTCCCCACGGAGCGCTTTTGGACAGCTCCGACGGCACGGACCGCAGGGCCAGAACGGCCCCCGCACGCAGTGTGTCTCCTATCAATATACACCAAACAACACTCCTAATGATGTACTCTGTCATTTCAGCCCATTATCCAGAGCTGTCTCTCACTGCTCAATAGCCCGAGCAGAGCGCCGTGCGGGGGCGGACGTCACACTGTGCTCAAAAAATCAATCGCTGATATCATATCCATGTACAACAGCCGCACTCCAAAATCCTCCCCTACACGAACACATGGCAGCAAAGGCATTAATGTCTGATGCTTTGCACCTCGGGCCCGAAATTCTGGCTGTGAGGGAGGGGGGAAACAGAATTTCCTGGTGAACTTTACTGTGGCCTCTGAGTGCAAGAATGCATGAGGGCTGAGATTGAGACTAGTAAAATACAGCGGGAAGAGCTGGAGGGAGAGAAGCTGCTGTCATATTTCACCCCCGGGGCGAGTGTGTGGGTTTTGTGTATATGTGTGTGTGCGGTAGGTTGTAAAAATCAGTGTAAATCCATCTAACTGGAAGCTTCTCTCTGCAGATAAGACAGGACCTCCAGGCCAACGGGATCAGAGTGTATCCACAGAAAGAATATGATGAGGATGCTGAAGACCGGATACTCAACGATAAGATTAGGGTATGATGGCGCTACTTTAAGAATTTATTGCTGTGCTGTGTTGATCTAAATGGTTAGTTCACCCTAAAATGATCATTCCTGTTGAAGGGTTTAGAAATTATGACAGAGGTATCATTTTTGGGGTTGACATTTTTTTTGAAAATGTGCTCATCTTCAGTCCATCCAAGATGTAGATAAGTTTGTCTCTTCATCTGAACAGATTTGGAGAAATTTAGCATTACATCAATTGCTCACCAATGGATCCTCTGCAGCAAATGGGTGCCGTCAGAATGAGAGTCCACACTGCTGATAAAAACATCACAATAATCCACAAAACTCCAGTCCATCAGTTAATGTCTAGTGAAGCGAAAAGCTGTTTGGAAGAAACAAAACCATCATTAAGCCTTGAAAAAGTCTATCCCCTGTTGTTCTCTCACATCAAAACATACATATTTGTTTAGAACTGTTTTTGTCTGTTTTTGCTTGTAAACGGAGCTTGATCTATGCATATTTTGCTCCTGATTCAGACAAGATGATGTTGTCACTGGAAAAAGAAATATTATTGATAGATAATAGGACTCATGCCGGAAGCAGTGGTTTTAAGATAAAATGTCTTGATGCATTTGTTTCTTACAAACGCACAGCTTATCACAAGATGTTAATTGATGGACTGGAGTCATGTGCATTACTTGTGGATTATTGTGAGGTTTTTATCAGATGTTTGGACTCTCATTCTGACGGCACCCATTCACTGCAGAGCATCCATTGGTGAGCAAATATTGTAATGCTCAGTATCTCAAAATATGTTTTGATGAAGAAACAAACTAATTCACATCTTGGATGGCCTGAGGGTGTGTACATTATTAGCAAATTTAAATTTTTATGTGAACAATTTCTTTAGTTGCTTTAAGTGGATTCGTACTTTGTACTTAATGACATTTTGAGGGTGTGGCGAATGTTTCTTTCAGGAAAACATCCCCTTTGCTGTGGTGGGAACAGATAAGGAACACCAGGTGAATGGGAACAAAGTCTTGGGAAGAAAAACAAAGTGGGGGATCATCGAAGGTGAGAGTCTGAAGACATCGTCTGCTATGAATTGCTGGTCACCAGTAATATTTTCTGTTTTGGATGCTGGTGTCTCCGCCAGGCTTCTTAATGAGTTTCACCAGAAAGATTGTTGATTGACCTACATGGAAACCCATGCTGGTCTTTTCAGCAGGGTAACTGTAACAATTGTCAAATCTAATTGTGTAATGATAGCTGACAGGCTTCACAAGGCAAGATCGTCGGTGATTTAGGTTATTCAACACTGCCATCAAGTGGTGTGTGTCGAAAGTACAGTGAAGCAAAATCCCTGGATGAATTCTTGAACATGCCTTTCTATTTTGTTTATTTCAGTTGAAAATGTTGCGCATTGCGAGTTTGCACACTTGAGAGATCTTCTTATCAGGTAAGTCATATTTTTTCAGTTGCAAGTCTTCAAATATCATATACAGAATGACATTAGTACACCTGTACGGCATATGATTTTGCTATTTAGGTCAAATGGGAGCAGCCAATTATAACCCTTACATTATGGCTGACAGGATTAGATCATGTAGAACATACCCCAATCAAACTTTGTTTTTTAGAATATGGTCCAAACCGCAAGATCAATGGTATCCCATACTAGTTTAAAATCAAATATTCAACTATAGGCTGACTTCCTCAAGAGTACAAAACTGGTGGTATTGCCCAACATGTCAATTTCTGGCTCAACTAATGTTTTTAGACATTCTCATCTCATCCCATAAAAAAATAATAATAAATAAACAAAAAATACCAAAGGAATGCTAACTGAATTTATATCATAATCATATAATATCATCATAATCATATAATGATTTCAAATCATAATTTAGAACCAATCCTACCTGGGGGGAAAAAAACTAAAATCTTCTATTAAGAGCATACTGGAAAAAAACTACAATTTTATTTAATTTTTGTTTTATTGTCTTTCTTTTATTTTGTTTTATGTTTTTTTTTTCATTGCATTCTAAAATATCCTTTTTTAAATCATTTGATTGTATCCTGTACTATTTTAGTTGATTTTTACATAGTTTTTATTTGATTATTTTTATGGTTGATTCCAAGTTATGAAAGAAATTCCATTAGCATTCCTTTAGATTTTTTAAACAACGGATTGGTCAGAATTTCATCCAGTTATAACTAACGGTTCCACTATTAAGTGGCCTCAACTTCTATGTACTTACATAAAAATAAGTACAATGTACTTGTGTTCATATTGTATTGCAAAACACTTTTTCTGCTATTGAGGTGAAATCCGGGTAAGGTTAGGGACAGGTTTGGTGGTATAGGTAGGTTTAAGGGTGGTTTAAGGTGTGAGGGATGGGTCAAGAGTGTAATTATAAATGTAATCACAGAAATTTATTACAGATGTAATTACATGCAGGTATTTTTTAAAATATAAGTACAATGTAAAACATGTATGTACACAATAAGTGCATTGTACCAAATGATTAATTTAAATGTAGGTACATAGTAGTTATAATTTGGGACCAAACTAACTGTTCTGGTCACATGCTATCACTTTTACAAACCTTTGCTTTTTAGATTTAACCAGCTGAAATGGTTATCAGCTTTCTAAAGTGGATCTATGAGTAGTGGGGCCGAACGGCTCAGGAAAGGGACAGCTGAGAAAGGCAAGAGTGCATCCTTTCCTGTGAGCTCAGTAAAGGACAGGTTAATTACAGAGTCCGATCGGGTGAGGCCATGTCACAAAGCCCTCTCGCCACAACTCTTGGATGGCGGCCCGTTGACAGATGGTATGGGAGTGATTCCCTGCTGAAATGGGAAACAAAGGATGACCGTTATAAGTCTCCACACTTTTGAATCGCCTTTCACACTTTTTGATCGGCCTCCTGCTGAAGCCGAGATCAAATTACACCAGGAAAACACCAACCGAATCACACAAAGGGATCATAAAAAGCTGATGTAGTCAGAAAACAATTCAATTCCACATAAGAGAATGCCTTTTATTTTACACTGTGCATATTTCCCTTAGGGGATGTTATTGTGGGATCAAAATTGATATTATGCTCTACTGCGCTCTACTTTCAAGGTCCCACCTGCAAGATTTGAAGGACGTCACTCACAACATCCACTATGAGGCCTATAGGGTGAAAAGACTTAATGAGAGCAATGCCAATGGACTGGCGCTTTCACCTTTGATCCTGGAGAACGGTACCCTAGAGAAGAGCGATGCAGAGAGTCACCATTGAAAGAGAATGGAGCGTGTGCCCGTCCTTCACCCCCAGTCAGAATGGGAGAGATGAACATTTCACCTCTAGATTGCCATTGATGGAAAATCGACACGTTTGACTAAAGACATTTCTGCTTAGGTGTGTAAACGTCATATATGAGTCTATTTTTGAAATGAATCTATCTTGTGGGTAGGGTTCTGGGATGAATTATGGGTAGAATTGAACCAGGTTTTGGCTAAGAGAAAGTTTCCCTCTATTTTTTTTCTCTCTCTTGATATCTTTGATCTGTTTTCTGCCAAATGAATGGCACAGAGGGTTGGCATGTTGGAAAACGTGTGTGTGTTCCTGCACGCCTGACACCTCGCTGGATGAGAAAATCCCATAATCCCTATCTGTGTTACTGCACCTATATATTTACACTGAACCAGTAATGTGACATGCTCCTTTTGATCTTTTATTTTCGTAATTATTTTAGTTTTTTTACTGCAAAATATGATCTTTCCCTGTACTTTTGTAAAAGAAGAGGTTAAAAAAAAAAACTTTAGACAAATATTTTTGTTACCATAGCTGCTTCGAAGCTGAAGGTATTTTCTTAACAGATCCTTAAAGAGTCTCTTACTGCTATCCATAAATGACTGCTGTGATGATAGCCAGTGTGTTGATATAACGGGACATTTTTCAAATATAACCTTTGACCTTAAAGGTCTGGTGTGAAATGTAATACTATTGATCACTTCTAATGCAGAGATGGATAAAGGAACAAGAGAAAGCCGATTCTTACTGATGTTTGCCGTACAGTAACAGGTCAAGCTTACGGTTGTATGTAGGGATGTTTTTCTTTCACTAACCTAGTTAACTTACTGTTTAAAGGTACACATTGTGCTGTTTACTTCTCTCCACTGGACGTCAGGAGTCCATCTTTCCCTGTTGCTTATCAAAGCTATTGTACATATCCATAATGTGTTCTAATTTTCTATCACAGTATCACATTTTTTTACTCGACATGTATTAGCGGCATCATCATCATTTCCTTGTTACTAATATTACTATACATGTAAACACCATTGATTTATGATTAAAAAATTGCCACCGTTCAATTTTTATGTGGAGCCACTGATCAATGTTATTAGTTTCATTGGAGATTGCTGTAATATTATACACTACCGTTCTAAATTTTGGGGTCAGGAACATTTTCTTTTTTTTTATGAATGATAAGAAGTGTCTTAGTCTCACCAAGGATGCATTAATTCGTACAAAATGCAGTCAAAAACGAATTAAAATTTCAAATACCTGTTTTGCTTTAATATATTAAAAAAAAAAATTCTGTAATGGCAATGCTGGATTTTCAAAAGCCATTACACCAGTCTTTAGTGTCATATTATCCTTCAGAAATCTTTCCAATATGCTGATTTGGTACTTATGAAACATTTTTATATTATTATCATTATTATTATTTTATTAGTTTTATTACTAGTTGGAAATGGTTGTGCTGCTTGATGAAGTCCGGAAGTGTTTTTTTTTTTAACTCTTTAAGCTAAAAAGGTCAAGAAAAATAAATCTGTTTACATTATAAATGTCTTTACTGTCACATTGGGTCAATTTAATGAATCCTTGCTGAATAAAATTAATTTATTAAAAAACAAAAACTTACCGACTCCAAACTTCTGAACAGTAGTGTATGTTCATGTGATAGTTGTATGTACAATGACTTGGAATGGAATCTCTTATTATTATTATTATTATAGAATGGCCTAAACTCTTTACTGAAGACCGACGGTTAGGCAGGTGTCTTTCTGCATTTAAAACCTTAATCATACCTCAACAGTCACTTCACCTTTGATCCGTTTTCTTCTTGTCCTTGTTTGTGTTTTTATCATTTGTGAAAGCTACTGAGTGCCAAGTGAAGACGTTTTCTTTGCGACTTGCTTCAGGAGTGTTAACATCAGGCTAAATTTGCCAAAATAGCTTACTTAAGACTCTTATATAACACGTGCTTATAAAGCAGAGCCCCAACTGCCTGATTGAAACATCTTTTATCAAGCTCTGTGGGATAGGTTTTTGTTGGCCTGCAAAGCACAACTAAGCTTTTCTTCGTTTTCAGAGCCTTATTCATTAACAAAAATTGGTCTCTGGGGTTAAAACACTAATACAAATGGTGTGTCTCAAAATAGGCAAGGTAGATGTGTTTGTGTGTGCGTGCACATTCAGGAAGCAACATTCAAACATACAGTAACAGCTAACAGCATGTCTTAAAGGAATAGTTCACCCAAAAAATAAAAAATCGGTAATTTATTCACCTTATCACCCTTATATGTTGTTCCACAGAAGCAAGCTGTACAGTTCAATCATTAAATACATTTTGGGGTGAACTATGCCTTTAACAATTGAATGTCAGAGAAAATTAATGACGCAAATATGGTGCTTATTTTGTACAACTTTTACTAAAACGGTGCAGACTGGAACCAACCAACTGAAAACAACAACGCTTGTCTGACAAGGCACTGCAGCCATGAGATGGAGTTCATAAAACTGTCTTTTTTCTCTCATTTTAAATTAACCACTACAACAGTATTTACAGAAAGAAATGTACCCTAAAGAACTGAGAACTGTGACATGCCCATGTCACACCAAAGAAATAAAATACCAAAGAAATGAGAGAAACATTTTAGATAATCAGTGTGAGGCAGATATTTAACATTGCTCATTAGGCTGTTGAACCACATTCACCCAAACCAAGTGTTTGCACCAGAATAAAAGTCGTTGTTACGGACCCTGTATGAATGTCAAAAGCATTACTAATATTGGTTTAGTATTACATGTACAAGTACATACAAAGAGCCAACAAAAGAGCTGTTTTCTGTTGTTGAATCATGTCGTTCTCAAATTTGATAAAAGAAACAATCCTGACATATGTTAGTTGGGAAGAGTTAGAGGAACAGATGATTTATTCTATTCGCTTAACAACTAGAAGCGCCAGACATTTAGAGTTAAAAGCAAGCTGGAGGGTGAACAGAAACTGCCAACACACTCTGGATGTGGTAAGCTAGTAAAACCTTCAGAGCGCAAGATCAGAAGAGCACTATTCATGGAAACTGGCCTTGAAAATGGTTTCAATTTACAGTGTAAATCAGACAGAACCACTCCATATCTGCCAGCCAGATTTGTCTGGTAAGAAAACGAAATTCACACAGTAGTACCAGTATTTCATTGACTCCCTGCCTCGATCGTATGAGGAAGGCAGCAGGCGTAAGGTCAATGTAGACACACAATAAACATCTGCTAATGTTCTTGCATTTAGCCCGTTTTAACATGTCTTTGATATTAGCTCAATGTACAAAGTGAAACAAGCTTAAAGGCACAATATGTAAGATTTTTTTTTATTAAAATATCCAAAAACCACTAGAACAGTGTTATATATTTTGCTGACTTGTGTACTTACATTATCCCAAATGTTTCCAAGAATGTTTAAATCCAGAGAAATAAGCAATTTTAACTAGTGACACGGATCATGTCCATAGTGTCATTGTGTCGCCTGCCAATGACGTCATAACCCCTTGATTTCCGGTTTTGTTTTGTAGAAAACATGGAAACACCAAAGATGCTTTAATATGTTGTGCGTTTTATTAGACCGGTGACGACCGCACAGAGTAGCATTATAACAGAACTTTCAAACGTATCTAGTATGATAAAACAGCGCTGCTTTTTTTCCCACATACGCACAACCGGAAGGAGCGGAAGCAGTCGACTGTGGCATAATAAAAGCTCCGCTGCTTTCGAGTCGTGTATCACGCTCGTTCAGCGGCCTCGTTTCGCTTCGACGGCTTTCAGCCTCACCCTGCTTCATTCTACTGCGTTAATAAATCATTAGCTCATCCATGAACATGATTTCTGCCCGAGTCCCGTCGGATTGCATCGGCCGAGTCCCGTCGGATTGCATCGGCTGTGGGGATGAAGACGACAACTCCCATGATTCCACACTCAGTCACGCCGTCATCAAACTACGCCTTTGTCTATTTGTTTATTTTGAATACGTACCCTCCAGCGGCGAAAATCACATATTGTGCCTTTAAGTCTTTTATACTATCCATTGCTGATGTTACTCATCGCTAAAAGACATGAACCTTTTTGCATATCTTGCCTCTTTCTTGACCAGGTTTCTCCATTGGCTCGTTTCGTTGAAAGCGGTATGGACGTGTGCGCTTAGAGCCAGGCAGCCTCAAAAACAGTTGAAACCTTCTGACAGATGACCTCGACATATTGAGATATTTACAGATTACAGTGGGGTTAGTGCACGAGTTATTATATTTATATTGAGGGTTCTATTAGGTGAAAAAGTTCCCACACACATAAACTCTCATTCTATACAAAAAGGGGAAAAGGCTCGGTTTGGAAGTGAAAACGATAGTATTTATACAAGATTAATACAATATCTCTGACAGTTTCATACAGTTGTCCTCAAATACTATGCAATGCCCTAGCGATATATTAATAATCTCTCTTTATTTCATTCATCTCAAATGGTTGTTTCTATTATGGAGACATACGAAATGAAAAGCGCTTTGATGGGATTTCCTTCAGATCTTTGCTAGTGAATAAAACCTGCCGCATTCTTTGTAAGACTATCAAATGAGTGTAAATACTGCAATATGTCTTCTAATAGTTATCAGGATACCTCATTTGAGCGCAGGCATATGAACTGGTGTAGAATATTTACCATCCAATCCTGGACACAATGCCGATTCACTAGATTAGGCTACTAGACTTTATGACAGCGTCTCTCAACTTACATCCATTTTACAACCAAAAACAAAAGAGTTGAACTAGATTAGTCATTAAAGGGCTAGAAAAGGTAGGTCAACTCACTGTCAGCCAGGCCTCTGTCAACAAGTTATTGCCCTTCCATTCTTCTGTCAGCTGTGTCAACAGTCTGCCTGCCAAAAAAAGCACGTGCCTCAGAGACCGCGGTTATTCTAACCGTCGAAACCATGGTTTAAAAAAAGGAGCAAGTCATCTGAATAAAGCTCAACTCCAATTTCCATAGTAGGCCCCATCAAAAAAAAAAAAAAAAAGTACTACTTCTAAACAAACCTTGTACAATCCTCGGAAATGTAATAAATAAATATGTTCATCGTGTCAATAAATTAACCCATTAGCAATAATAAGTAAAAGCAAATAAATACGTAACAACTTCAATGATTCAAAAGATAAAGTCACACAAGGTAGTGAGATTAAAAGTCACAGGGGATCTCGCCTTTAGCTGTAACCCCCCATTAAACAGGTCACCAAGAAGGGAGATCGACTGTCTGAGGTGAGTGCTAATGTTTATGCTAATGTGTCTTTTAGTAGATATAATCTTTCCAAAGAGGGCCCCAAAAAAAAAAAAAAAAAAAAAGTACTACTTCTAAACAAACCTTGTACAATCCTCGGAAATGTAATAAATAAATATGTTCATCGTGTCAATAAATTAACCCATTAGCAATAATAAGTAAAAGCAAATAAATACGTAACAACTTCAATGATTCAAAAGATAAAGTCACACAAGGTAGTGAGATTAAAAGTCACAGGGGATCTCGCCTTTAGCTGTAACCCCCCATTAAACAGGTCACCAAGAAGGGAGATCGACTGTCTGAGGTGAGTGCTAATGTTTATGCTAATGTGTCTTTTAGTAGATATAATCTGTTATCTTTAAAGCCTAGTGAATTTAGAGTAGGATAGTGTAGTGTCCACTTAAAGACTGTGATGTTGGAATTACACTGACATAGTTTCCATCTGTTTGTTCTAAACTTTTTGGAGTAAGATTAGCTTAATGTTTCAATCTAAGCGGTTTATAATAGCTGGAGAAAGCTAGCAATCAATTAGAATTGTCATTAATCTCAACTGTACACAAAATCAAGGTTCCTTACTGGCAAAATGGTTGTTAAAAGAACTGTTCACTGCAAGATTCTTTGGAAAACTGAATATGGTTCTTCAATGCCATCACTCTAGCAACCTTTGTTTTTAAAAGATAGTTATTAAGTCAAAATATGTTGCTAATTTTGGATGGTCATCAATGTAGTCAATCAATACTTTTTGCATCCAGATGATGTAGTTCAGGCATGTACCAGCAGGGGCGCTGTAGTGGGACAGCATGCCTCAAAGTCTCTAGTCGACTAGTACATTTCTGTACACTTTCCTGAAGAAAAACGTACCAAATTGCATGCACTACTACCATATCTGTCCACAGATGATTAGAATATTCAGAGGTAAACACATTTCACTAGTTGGGACTTAGGGGTTGCTTTTAAATAAATTATTCGCCAATCTAAGACTCCAAAATTGTTCACCACGCCATATTTTCTGCCACTTTGCATGTGTTAAGTTTGAGACTGGGTGAAGTAGGTGAACATTAAGGTCATCAACACCACAGCAAACCCATCTGAGATGATCTGCGCAGCACTTTAATCTCCTGAGAGGACAAATGCAGGGTTCGGTATGGGGTATGGAGTGGGTTGGAAAACAAAAAATGGCTGGTTTCTGCAAATTCCCCTGCGGACCTGTATTCTACATACCCCATGATAAAATGAGGTAGGCACCACAGATGAGCACAATTGTGAGGGTGAAGAACCCGGCACCTCTGAAAATAAAAAGAGGCCGTGCTCATCTAAAATCAGACATGTGGGTATTGCTTAATGGGAAAGCAAAACTGCTAGATGAAGAGAGACTACTTTAATAAGCTTGTGTGGGATGCTTGTGATCACTTTAATTACACTGGTCTGCCTCTGCATTTGATGCAAATCACTGTAAACCATATTCATCAGATGTATTTAAAAGCACTCGGGCTGAAAGAGAAACTATGGTAGAACTGCCAAGTTGTCCGCTGCTGTAATGGTTTGGCCTGGTGACAAGTAAGCAATGACGTGCAGTTTCAGTCTATGAAAGGATGTCACGTGGCCCAGCTGCATTATGGGATCACTCAGAGATCTCATCTTCATTTGAATCAGGATTAATATGGAAACCTGCACAAAAGCCACTAATATCAATTGACATCAAAATGGAATTCAAATAAAACAGGCAGATGAAAAAGCCAAGCTATCTTTTGTACAAACCACAGTCCCTTTGAACTATATTAAAATGTATGAGCAGTCCCCAACTCAAAATATCTGGAAATGTCTTCAAAAGAGCAATCTGCTGGGAAAAATAACCTCCTGACTTCTGATTATGCTGGTTCCTTTCAAAGGACAGTACCTCTTAATACTGTACCTTCACCGTACCTGAATTTCCATCTTATTCAAAGTGTCCAAAACTGCGAACTCATACCATAAGTTTCACAGTAATCCTTCTCATCAAAAATAATACTTAAAAAAATAATATACAAAAAAAAAAAAAGACAAAAACAGAACTGCATGACAAAAAGCAAATAGCGTTGATGTGAAAATCTACGTAGTTGTTCATCTCTAAAGTTCTCGATTTTTCCCTTGATAAGACACAGAGATGGAGCGGCAGCACCACTGAGGGGAGCGAGAAACCCGGATGGCGCTGGACAAAAGCGAAGAGACCCTGTCGCAGTGGCTCCTTAACCCCGTTCTTTCCCTTAAATGTTTCGGTTCCTCTCTACCTTTCCCTGGATATGAGAGACAGCTCAAGCAGGCAGCGCACACCTTTGTCACTTCAAGATAAACAGTTTTGGATGAGACATGGAAGCTAGTCTCACAGTTCAGTGGAGGAACATGTTTTATGTATGTGTGGGGGCTGATTCCTATGTGTCATGTTATTTAATGAAAGATCTAGCCTCTGACCCACTGCGCTTTGTACATTTTCCCTCTCGCTCGTCAGTCCAGGCCCGTTCCGACCTTTTCTTTCCGATTTCCTTTTTTGTCTTCCATGGCAATGATCCCTTTTCACCCCTCCAGAAAAAAACTTCCACTCAATTTCTCTCGTTGATTCTTCCTGTGGGTCCAGGATGAAGTTGGGTTTATCATCAGTCTGTAGGAGGAGGTTTTGGTGATGTGGTGGGTGCTGGTGCCCATGAAACTCTTTGCTCTACTCGATGACCATGCAGCGTGGCAGATGCTGGGAGTAGTATTTGAAGAGTTCGGCTGTGGCGCCCGGGCAGTTGGTCAGTTCCAGCTCCTCTAGGTCCTGCAGTTGGATGAGGCCTGATAGGCCAGTAGTGGTCAGCAGAGGGCACCCTGAGACAGAGTAAATGAGAGCTGGTCAAATACAAACGATAGCAGCCACCTCCACTCAACAGCTCACTTCCTGTTTATAATGCTGTGTGACAACAATGAGAGGAAGTGTTTTCAACCACAGAAATGTAAAGTTTGTAGTTTAAAAGTGAAGCTCATTATGTTATATGACATTGACTATAATTATTTAAAAGGAACATGCTTGGTCTGGATGAAGGGGTACTTGAGCCCTTTGTATGAAGCCATGTGGGGGGAAAAAACACTAGAATAGAAAATCCTTATGCACAGCTACTGTTAGAACAGGCAGATATTTCTAATCTGCAAATGTAATTTTGAATTAGACTTTATCACACCGTGTTTATGTGTTCATTAACTAAAAGGAAAGTTTATCTATCTGTTCCAAAGCAATATATTTTACTCTGACAGCATTATCTGTTTTTGAGGGATTAACTGAGCTTTCTTCCATAACATGTTTAAATAGGAAAAATATAGAAACTCTTTGGTCATTTTTGAGCGAGATGCTAACGGTCTAATCAGATTCAATGATCTATGCTAAGCTACAGCTAAAATTGCTACCATCAGACCCGGAGATCGGCTGAATGAATTCGAAAACGGTAAAACTCAACTGTTTAACTCTAGGGGAGCTGGAAAATGAGCCTATTTTCAAAAATAGTGGAGTGTTCCTTTAAGCTCAAGTATTCATAGAAACAATCTACTTCCAAACATACAGTGTCATTCCATTACAGAACGTTATCAGGGCTTTATCATTGCATTCTGCAGTATCAGCACTTCCAGAGTGTTTTTACCTGCTAGAGAGAGAAGACGAAGACTCCTCATGCCATATAGATGCTGTAACCCAAAGTCTTGCACCTTAAAGTACAGGGAAATGTTTCGGTGATGCGACATGCCAGAAATGATCTAATATATACATTTTAACCTAATTGTGATTAATAAAAAAGTTAATGGATAACGTATATGTAAACTACCCATAACTTTATTTTCATAATAACACTTACCTGACAGCACCAGCGCAGGTAGAGACTTCTCAGAGTTGACATGGTCGATAAGTAACCCAGGCCTGTATCTGTGATCCGCACACATCTGAATACAGCCATATAAAATGAGAGTCATAAGCACACAATATGAATATAGTAATCATTCTTTCCATGTACCAAATTTACTCCCAATGAGGCTCTGTAAGAGGAAATATCAGCAAGATTTACTTTACACTCCATACTGCAAACTCAGCACACTCACCGGTCCAGAACCAGCTCCTCCAGCTTGTGTAGGTCACAGGCGATATACTCAAGGGCCATGTCAGTAATACGGGGGCACCAGGACAGATCCAGACTCCGGAGCTTCCTCAGATTCTCTGCAACCAATTCCACACCATCGTCGGTGATCTTCGAGCAGCCTGACAGGCTGAGGGAGGTGAGGTTTGGCAGGCTGTGCACCATGTTAACTACGCCATGGTTGGTGATCTCCCAGCAGGAGTTCAGACGCAGCGTGTGGGTGGTGTAGCCTTGCTTGGCGGTGAAGTAGGCCATGGCCGTGTCGGTCACGTGATAGGCCTGCAGGCTGAGCTCCGATAGGTTGGGAAGGAGCTGAGAAATGGCGGCAATGGCGTCGTCTGCCACGTTGATGCAGTCACTGACGCTGAGAGAGGTAAGCCGCGCATTCAGGCTGGACCACAGGCCGGCTTCTGTGAAATCATTGCAGCCGGAGAGTTCAAGGTGCATCAGACCCTGCATCTGTTCCAGCATCACCTGAAGAGTTCAGGAGAAGCAATGCCATGTCAAGCATACACACAAAATGTGCTACTAGTGCAGTGCAAGTTGTCCAAAGCTTAAAGGGGTCATATGATGCGATTTCAAGTTTTCCTTTCTCTTTGGAGTGTTACAAGCTGTTCGTGAATAGATAAGATCCCTAAAGTTGCAAAGACTAAAGTCTCAAACCCAAAGAGATATTCTTTATAAAAGTTAAGACTGGTCCACGCCCTCCTAAAATGCCTCGTTCAAACACGCCCCCACATGTCTACGTCACTGTGTGGGAAGATTTGCATAACGCCGCTAGGGTTGGGTATCGTTTGGGTTTTTTACGATACCGGTGTCAAATCGATACTTTTAAAACGGCACCAGGTTTCGGTACCCAACCCTAAACGCCGCCCAAATGTTCACGCAAAGAAAGAAGGCAT
>NW_015541005.1:535289-576207 GCF_001515605.1 Sinocyclocheilus anshuiensis | reverse complement strand
TGATTCAAACGCGAGTTTTGAGCAGTGTAGAGTAGCGCTTGTTGTTAGTCATTGCTCCGATCACAAATGCAGACATGGTTTTATGTTTACGCAGTGTGATGCATCATGCAACGCAATGCGTAAAAGACAGTATAAGTCATTATAATCCGTAATTATGTCCCCACTGGATGCAACAAATGCCTCGTTATAATGGGTTTTATTGGTTTTGTCTCATTACGCCGGGACAGCACCACAGTATGGTAAGGGGCGTAACATTTCCGTCACACGCGAGGTATTCGGCCAATCACAACGCACTGGATAGCTGGCCAATCAGAGCACACCTCGCTTTTCAGAACGATGAGCTTTGTAAAAATCGACACGTTTCAGAAAGGCGGGGCATAGAGGAGAAACAATAATGTACAGTATGTGGAAAATAATGTGTTTTTTAACCTTAAACCGCATAAACACATTTCATTACACCAAATACACAAAATAATGTTATTTTTAGCAACATCATATGACCCCTTTAATGAACATTCAGAGCATTATCCTGGAGTAGGGATTTTCAAACAGTCTTCCTTATTAAACAGACCTAGCTCAGGTAATTAAAAAAAAGTTAATTCAACTGTGTTAAACAAGGGAAACATCTCAAATGTGCAGTGCTTGAGGGGCTCCAGAAAAAGTTTGAAAACCCAGGACGTTCTCATATTGTTAGGTTATGGTTCCCACTTTGTTATTTCTTTGTAAACCAATTCCTAACATTGCTGGAATGTTGCAGGGATGCCTTTGAACTTGTTCACTAATGACTCTACTGGCTAAACATTCTCTACACTAAACTTTCTCTAATTGCTTTGTTTTCACCATAAATTAACTTTCCCAAACCCATTGCAGGAAGGTTTTTTGACAACCTACAAAACAAATACAGAACATTTCTCATTGGTAAAATTTGTTCATAGAACATCATTATGACTGAGATTGCTGTCTTCAGTTAAATCTAGAAAATGTCAACATGCATTATAGACTATAGTTATCAGATGTATGTTATAAATCCAAATTTATCACTGAAAATAATAATTTTGGAATAAAAATAAATGTACTATTCTGCGCAGAAATCCACGCGCTCGCATAAATTAAAAATGAACGGTCATTTCACTTTTCCTGCTCACCGACTCACTCATTTATCGATGTCTTTATTAAATAGTTACTTATATACCTATGAGATTAAATATTTATGTTTGTGATTTCAGCGATCATTTCTGCTTAATGCACAGAACATAGCAGAACGGAACTGTTCTGCTTCATCGCGATTCTTTCTTTAACGATTTGGAGTCGAACCAAAGTTCAGAATCGATTCCAAAATTAATTTTTAAAATCGCGGCTACGCATTGCAGACATATGACACCCTAGTGTTGCCAGTTGCAGACAAAAAAGCGAGTAAACAAAGTTTGTTTAACAAACTTTCGCAAAGTTTGGAATAGACAAGTAACATTCAGGCCGCTGCTGGTTTCAATTGGCGATAAGTGCACCCCAACGGCGTCGTGAACGTCCATGGTTTTTCATCGATATCGCAGATGCTCACAGTGTTCGGTCTCAATTAGACTGCAATACCCAGTCTACAATGACAACAAAATTCAAGATTTGAAATTATTGAGCAAAGCGGGAAAGCATGGAAATAACCTGTGATGTATGTGGACACCCACTGTACAATATCATCGGTGAGTGATAGACAGCGCACGTGTTACTGTTAGTTGAGCCAAGTCCTTATGTTATGTCATAGAACGATTATAATTCAAGAGACCCTATTTCAGTCATATATGTTTGGCCAGATGTGTAGTTACTATATTTTGCATGTGATGTCTGCTTCTTTTTAAATGAATGAGGGACATAATTAAATGTCAAAATTATTTCCTGTGGTAATCAACATTATGCTACAAATGCTGTCAATAGAGCCTTTAACATTCCTTCAGTGCCACATTCTTTAATTTATAAAACAAGACAAAATGGAAATAATAATAATAAAAATAACAATGGTCATACAGATTGGTATCTTAAGCACCAATCATTTGTCTTATAGAAACTGAGGATTATTTTACCTATTCTAATACTAACCTGGGTTACGTTTCCCAAAAGCGATATGGTCGCAAGTTCTGTTGTTACCAGTAGAGTTTAACTGAACTTGCGACAATAGTTGGCTAATGATGCTTTTGGGAAATGCACCCCTGATTGATGTAAATTGGGAAATGAAAGATGGTCCAAAATATATATCCAGTGTATGGCCCAAATAACGAACACCTCAATATTTAAGATAATTATTGGGATTAACAGCAAATGTCTGCATTTAGGCTGTCCACAACTAATGGATTGTGTGACCCCACTGACCTAGTTACTGAGCCAAAGAAAAAAGGGAACAATGTGCACATTTTCTGTTTTTAATCACTTAAATGTTTCAGGGACATCTTAATTATAATGAAGGGGCCAATGGTTAAGACAAAATGCAAATGAAAGAGCTAATTTCAGGCAAGAAAAACAACTCTTGAAGGCAGGACTCTGCTCTCTTATTGAGTACTTGGTCATGATCCAAGCCTTGTGCTGTGATATCTGCCCTTCCCTGCCCTATATAATTCACAAACAAGCCTGAGGTGCACAGTCCTCTCTCAGACAGAAGAAGCTCCACAGCCTCTATCATTGCACATGCTGGTTTGCATATCTGAGGGGAAAAAAGCTTGGATGCCGTCACGAACAATTTGAGAGTTCACCATGGCAACAAAAGCCCAGTCCTAGAATAGCAACAGCATAGAGACAAGTGTGATGAGTGTGATCATTGCTGCATGTTCTTGCAAAACACAGTTGTTTCTAACCATGTATGTTGGATGTTCCGACCACATTGCCATCTAGCTAATTGTTTAATCATACTTAATAGGGGAGGGCGGTAAATGATGGAGATCTTAAATTTGAAGGATTTATTTTTAGGAGTAATCATGGTTCAACTTATGTTTGAAACACTACATGAACTTTTCATAATTACTCAATAATTTAGAAATAAATACTTTACAAATCGACCCCTTGCACAGACTGTGTTGACATGACCAGCATAATCAATCTCAGTATTTTTTTGCTCTTTTGTAAAATTTTGTTCTTTTTGCTATTGGAGCATATCGGAACACAAAAAAAAAATATATATATATATATATATATTTGCTGTAGTTTCCATTAACCACTAGGGCCTATATACCAATTCAGTGCTTGCAAACAGTGAAGACGTTTTTGTGGGCGGAGCCTATCTGTCAGCAGAATATGACAGTTATCAAGAAGCAGTCTTGGAAGCCATGGAATAAAGAGTTAAATAGTTAACAGGTTAAACAGTATTTCATGCTGTAACTGTAGGGCTAATACAATATGTCCCCTATGAAGTGCATATGTGACTATTAAATAGTTAGACCTATTGTTAAAATCAAATTTATGCTTTAAAAGTAGGGTAATCATAGCAGGTATTATAGTCTGTCCATTTAAACATCTGCATTTAGATTCAAATGGCGTATTTGACGACAGTATTCTATAAAAATGATTTGCCTTCTGATTCTGACATCCAAAGGCACAAAAAAATGTTTTCCTCTTATTCCATGGATTTGACCCATTTCCCTCCACTTGTTACCAGTGTTTTGCACCACAATGTGCGCGCAGCTGCAAGTGATGTTAACTGTGACATCTGCTCCATATTGGTCTATAGTATTTTCCAAACTATGAGGACTTCTGCTTCTGAGAACCCCAGAAATGTAAAAAGAAATGTAATTAATTTTATTGAATAAAAAAGCAAAGCAAAATGTTAGATTATACATAACAAATTAATAAGTTTGGCATTATTTTGTTGGAAGTTGCAGTTCGCAGTGTGTGTGTGTGTTTTATATATACTTTTGGTATATATCTCTACCAGTTGATAGATTTTTACCATTACACATTATACCAGGGGTCACCAGACTCGGTCCTGGAAGGCTGGTGTCTTGCAGAGTTTAGCTCCAACCCTAATTAACACACCTGAACCAGCTAATCAAGGTCTAACCTGAAACTTTCAGGCAGGTGTATTGAGGCCAGTTGGAGCTAAGCTCTGCAGGACATCGGCCCTCCAGGATCAAGTTTGGTGATCCCTGCATTATACACTTAGTTGTTTGCACACAAATGATATCTGAATTACTCGATAGTCAAATAAAAGACAGCATGACATCCTGGAATCTATAATTACCTCAAGTCCCGCATCCGTAATAGTCGACCTCTTTAGACTGACAGACTTGACTCCCTTCTTCGACAGTGGATAGTTGTCGATGAACTCACAAATGTCCAAATCCGAGACCCCCACCAGACAGAAGGACTGGAAGCCTCTGAGAGCAAAAGCCTGCAGGCTGACAAACTCCTTCTCCCCATTGGGCAGGATAGTGTAGAGTTCCTTGGCATGTAGAATGGGCGTCACACCTTCCCAGAACTTGGGCTGGTAGAGCACTTTCCGCCACATCTTGCACACCTGGGCTAGAATGCACTTTTCGGCCGTGGTGAAGTACCACAAGAGCCGGTTCAGCACCTTCTCATCCAGCACCAGTTGTCTCTCCAGCAGGGGCTTGGGAAATTGCCAGAGGGGAGGTTTGATGGCAGTCATGGGGCTCGTGTCCAGGTCGGGGCCCAGCAGTGATGCCGCTGTGGGCAGGGGCTCCAGGTGATAGGGCAGGCTAGGGGGAGGCAAGATGGTGGGCACGGAGGACGACTGGCACAGGCGATTCTTGGCAGCTGGAGTACCTTTAGTGATGCTGGCCGAACCGAGGCCGTTGGGCTGGGGGGGCAGCTTGACCATGCCGTTTCGCGTCATGCAGGGAGACTTGAGGTCACTGGGAGTGGACATATTCAGCATTGGAAGCCTGTGAATAGACCAGAGTTGAATCATTGCTCTTAGATACAATAACATCTTCACAGTGATATTTAAAAACATATTATGATTTAAAAAAAAATATTTTTTCACACTATGCATAAATGTGATCACAGCTCTTAAGAAAGTGTTAATTTCTATGGCAGGGCTTAACAATAACAGTTTTTCCAATGACAGATTTGTCAACTGCTCTGCCAACCACTTCATAGATAAATATTTTTAGCAAAATATTATGTGTGTTTCTCTCTTTCAGTAGATGTTACATTTTCTTAAGGTTTTTTTTTTCTAAAAGTCAAAAGACAAGACAAAGAAAAGACAAAAAACACTGTTAGTTTGATCGTTTCAGTCCTCAGCTTTTTACACTTTTGGTAAAAAGCACTTTAGCTGCATTTATCTTTACATCATTTTTAATCAAAACAACTCCTACCATTTTCCACACATTTTGTAAAGGCTTAAGAGGGTTTTTTAGCCCCACTGTAGCCTAATATTTGTAGCAGTAGACGTAGATTCAGAGGCTTGGTTAACACTGAACAAATTAGATTTGTGTTTCAAATCCGATCTTTAAGACTGACTGGCTACTCGCTGTTATTTAGCAAGTAATTGGATCTGTTTGTTCAATATCTGATACATCTACATCGATTGCCATAGTAAGAACAATGACATTAGCTTTTTTTGTCTGCAGTCACTAATAGTAAATGTCAGTATGGAAAGAATGAACAAAAAACCTAGAAATTTGATCTTTGATATACCCCTTGATAGTGAACTCAAAAGGTGCATGACATAACATGAGCGTCAGCTGCTTTACTGTATTTCACACATCAATGCAGGCGTTCGCTCATGCACTCTCAGGCTCATTTATTATTCACAATCTAGTCAGATAGTTTACTGTATGCATTAAGAGTGAGTGAAAATTAGTAAACTACACTGCAGAATAGAGATATTGCAGCACAAACAATGGACAAAGAAAAAGATTGAACATTCAGTGAAATAGAAACAGTAATAAAATAACTAAACAGTACTGAGAATTGTTCTGAGAAAGGAAGTTGACTGAAGAATATACTCTGAAACAGAGCTGCCTTTTCAACACTCTGGTCCACCTTAAAACCTCAATGCAGGTGTGCGTGCTCTGTGCACTAATGCTTCAAGTGTAAAATGTCAATGAGTGTTGCTTGCTTTCAGACATTTTTCTCAATAAGCCCTGTCGTGACTATTTCCGCAGCTCAAACACTTATACCATAAACACCCTATAGTGATTTTGAATGCAGAATGATTAAAAGCAAATGAGATGGATTTACATAAAGAAAAGCGAAAATGTTGATTTTGCATGAGAGTGTTTTGACTGAATGACCACTAAACCTTCACAGGAGAAACACAATCTAGGTAAAAACTATGCAAATGCACAACTCATTTCACAGCTTTTGAAAACTAGTGGGGGAAAAGCACATCTAATTTGTTTCCCTAGGAAATCAAACACTAAAGAGCAGACCACAAACCCTATTTCCACCCACACTCTAGAGGTGGAGCTTTCTAAGATTACATCTGATGAACAGAGAAGAATAGTAGTGCTAGTGCTAGAACCTACAGAAAAAATAGTGATTCTCAACTAGGGGTACTTAAGCAACAATTTGGCTGGTCCTCACTTTCTGGCACCCCTGTTTGAGGGCTGTTTGGGGACAAGGTTGTAATTAGTTTAAGGGTGGGGTTAGGCATTTAGTTGTGATGGTTAATGTATGTGGCCCTTCTAATAATGTCTTCAAGGATAGCTGTACAAATGTGTGTGTGAAAAACACAATCTTGTCTTGTTTTTGGTAGTTATTGTGTTAAAACATTCAGTTCCTGTTTGAGAAAAGATGTGTACATATTGAGTTTGTTAATCAGTGTGAATGACACTCAGAATATGTGCACATTTAAGAAACAAGACAGGTAGATTTCTGCGAGTGCTAGTAGCGTTTCACTTTGATTTCCTTCAGAAGCGTCAAAACCTGTGAAGACAAACAAGCTCAGGTGTCTCATTAAAAAAGAGAGGTGAGACTTCATGAGCCTGATTTTTAATCATAGCATTCATTTGTTTCCATTTTAAAGTGAAAAACTGTATTAATAGCCATTTTAAGTAAGATTAATAACAATGCTAAAGGTTTTATATTAATGAAGAGGTGTTAGGGCGTTATTGATGGGAATGTAGGGGTACACAAAACAAAAAAGCTTGGGAAACACTGTATTAAAACACAAATAAATTCATGTTCGAGGAAAAACTGGCATGAAGACAAAAAATAGCACCTAGAATTAAAAGGAACTTTAAGTATCTCAAATAGCAGATGTCTATGTGGCATGTATAAGGAAAAGTGCAGCTAGTGGAAAGGCAGTGAAGGAAACAGAAAGAGAGAGAGAAAAGGACCTGTTAGTGCAACTTCAGCACCAAGGAGAGCAACTGAACTGCCTGATGAAGCACATCAGAATGCCTTCAGCTACACTTCTGCACTGCAGAGGAGCACTTTGGCCCACCAAGATGTGCCACTTGTGTGGGCAATGCAGTCGAGAGTTCTTAATAAAAATCGGAACCATTCAATAACCATTCAATAAGTTGGCAGAGAAAGGGCTAGTGGCCCTCCGCACTGGGGCAAATCAAACACTCATTGGGCCAGAGATGCGATGTCAAACAATGTGCAGCAAATGTTCGAGTGGAGAGGGACAAGTTATATAAAAAAAGCTAGCTGACATATTTTGGACGGGGCTTGATGGGAACTTTCTGTACCGAGATATGTGCCAAGAAGGAATCGGTGGCAGCTTGCCAAGGCCCCATCCATATGCTGTCTTTACCCTCCATTTCAGCACAAAATGTATAATTTTAAAGAAAAAGAAGTAATGTGCATTGAGGTTTGGGGTGGGGATCTATATTTAAAAAGTATATTTTTGTCACAATACCATAGTGATATTCTCTAACAAAAAAATCGATATTTAGACTTTCCACAATAATAAGAAAACTGATTCACTTACACAGAAAGTATATTGTATTAGATATGTGTTAAAATAACCAGTATATATGTTGGGCAGCATTTCTCTGACACAGTGACCCCTCGATGTGAAGGTCTAACTATAACCTCTGGCTGCGTGTGTGTGTGTGTGGTCTTCTCATATTTCAGTCAATGGGTTTTTATACACCGAAACAGTATTACATAAAGGCTGTTAACACCTTTTATATCTACACTGAACAACATTATAAACGCAACACTTTTGTTTTTGCCCCCATTTTTCATGAGCTGAACTCAAAGATCTAAGACTTTTTCTATGTACACAAAAGGCCTATTTCTCTCAAATATTGTTCACAAATCTGTCTAAATCTGTGATAGTGAGCACTTCTCCTTTGCCGAGATAATCCATCCACCTCACAGGTGTGGCATATCAAGATGCTGATTGGACAGGATGATTATTGCAACAGGTGTGTCTTAGGCTGGCCACAATAAAAGGCCACTCTAAAATGTGCAGTTTTACTGTATTGGGGGGTCCGGGGGGGGGTCCGAAAACCAGTCAGTATCTGGTGTGACCACCATTTGCCTCACGCAGTGCAACACATCTCCTTCGCATAGAGTTGATCAGGTTGTTGCGGCTTATGGTAGAGAAATGAACATTCAATTCACGGGCAACAGCTCTGGTGGACATTCCTGCAGTCAGTATGCCAATTGCACGCTCCCTCAAACTTGCTGCATGTCATTTAAAATTCTTAAGAACAATTTGAAATTCAAATAATCATTTAAAATTCAGATGCTGAAGCTATGTGGTTGTTCTCTTCACATCCAGCACTAGAACAAATCAGTTCAGCTGTCGCCCCCATGAAGTACTTGAAAAGGGGAAGTAGCCAGGGAAAACCTCCAGAAACACAGTTAAGCAGCAGTGTATTTGAAAGCGAGACATGGAAAGGGCATGGCTGCTGTCCAGATGGGTTCAAGGGAGTTCATCTGGATATACAGAAGTGAAAAAAGCACCTCTTAAATAATTAGGGTGGTGTTTTAGCGCCTTTATACTTTTCCAAATAAAAGTGCCACACGTACAGAAGTTACGTAAAGAGTAAAGTAAAGAGAGGATTAGAATAGCTAGAATTAGCTTAAAGAAGATAAATTAACTACTTGGTTACAAATAGATCAACTAAATAACTGATTAAACTTGTTTGTTTGGCTTATTGTCATGCTTTTAGCTCTGGATATTTCATTTGATTTCATCTGAGCCTTTAAATACATTTGCAAAAAAATCTATAATGACGTCAAAATAAAGACTCATATTGGGTCAATCCCAAATTCGGAGAAACGTCTAAGTACTTCCTTCTTTTCTAGGGATGATTATTGTCTGTTCATGGCCAAAACTGGGAAAATACTACTTTATTTAAAATAACTTTTACAAGTTTAACTAATTGCTGGTGGTTGAGTTCACATGCTAATGCCTTAAACTACACTGTTAAAATGATTTTTTCAAAGGTGTAAACAAAACAAAGATTACTGTTTCAGTTTCAGTCTTTCCGCCATTTCTTTGTAATTATTTGAGAAATTTACTAGCAATTTAAAACATTTTTTTAATTGTCTTACTTCCAAAGTACAGTATATGGCTGGGAAGTACTTTTTGGAGCTTGAAAATATTAGGTCCCACCAACTTTCATTATATGGACAAAAACAGTTTAAACACTCTTCAAATATCTTCTTTTGTGTTTCACAGATGAAAGAGTCATGCAAACTTGGAAGACATGAGGGTGAGTAAATGATGACGACTTATTTTTGGATGAACTGTTCTATTAAGGTCAGAAGGTTAGAGAATAGTTGGACTTTGCACAGTACAGTTCAATACAGTTCTAAACTCATGGAGTTGTTTGGCCTGAAAGTTTTTCCTTTACAAACATGCCATTATAAAACATGTCCATTTTCAAATGTTTTCGAATTCAAGGGAACTGGTCTGCATCACTCGAGGGGCAAACCACTCTAAACTTTCCATTTATCCAACAGTTGGCAGTGTGTTTGCATGGAGTAAATCTGTTCTCCTCTCTGCCATTTTGCAAGCCTTTTCAGTTTGCCCACAGGCCCGGCCTCCTTACCCATGTTATTTGGATTTACTGATGAAGCACACAAGCCATATGACAACAAACAAGCAGAGAATGGAGCCCTGGCGCTTCTGCCACGGACAGATGTGCGGTGCTTGGCACACAATGAGAGTGCATGGGGGATGGGATGAGAGGGAACAGGGGAGATGGGATAGTGGAAGCTCCTTGGAGTGGACAGGATTGGCAGTGGTCTCTTTGAGAGGGATTTGCATGTTCAAAGCAACCCCGCAATCTAGTCCTGTTATCAGCGAGACGTGGTTTAAGAGCACTTCTGAGACTTCCTCAGTGGAATTTCAAATTAAGTTTCAGAAGTTAGATGAAGTTAAACCAAGTCATTGGAAGTTTGTAAGTGGGACAACAGTATGAAATCTTTACTCGCTGAGGAATGGTTCCACTCTACCATTACAGACTTTACCGATTATATTAATGTAAAAAGAAAATCTGCACCTGTGTCTGTTTTGTTCCTGGAAGAGCTGCTGCTAGCTAATGTAATGGTTCTCAGAGCATGTGTCCGACTGCAGACGAACAAAACTAAATAAGGAATGAAGTACAGTCTCTAAAACAGAGAAGGAACCAAAACATCATTATAATACGGTTAATATGGTGTAAGCAGAAGACTTCAGGTTGATCTCAGACAGTTTCAGGTGTTCCATGTGAGAAGCCAAAACTGTATAGGATGGAAAACAGCAGACTTCGTAAGAAACTGATGAACTAGCCACCTGCTAAAGGCACGTTCACACCAAAGACGATAACTTTTACGATAACTATATTAGCATCCACAACAACAGAGCGTTCTGCTTAAGCACACGATGCATTTATGTGATCTACCACTTTAAATATTCAAGCTCTTTAAATATGATAGATATGAACTTTCAGTGGTTTTACAGTATTGTTCATCAGCTGGAAAAAAAAATCTGAAAGTGATTTCAACAATATTGTTCCTCTGTGTCCCTATTATTATTGCTGTGCTACTCTAATTCTATTCTGATAGAATTAGAACGATTATTAAAACTTTATAGTTATAGTTATCATCCTTGGTGTGAACCGCCCTTACAACTGACCTGAAGAGAGGGGGTGCTCGGTATGAAAGTGAAGATGTGTAATGTACACTCTCTCGCTGTCAACACTGAGTGGGCCTCCACACATGCTCACTTTCACCCATGATATTAGTTACAGCTGTAGCTGCTATCACTGATCTTATTCCTGACAAACCAATAGAGAGAGATCTGTCACTGTTAATGTTTCATCCAGATCTTCATTTTAATGCTGTCAGAGCCAATAGCTTGGTGAACAGCGGTTCAACACATGGCGTGGTTTTACTTCAGGCAACCTGAGTCCTGGCTTCTGATATTTTTGATCCCGCCCCCCTCATGTTGCTTCCTGTTAAGTCTCTACTGTCCTATATAATAAAGGCAAAAATGCTAAAAATAAATCTTAAATTAAAAAATAAATAAATAAAATGTAAGAATACTAAGCAAAGGCCAGATTTAAGTGCCCATATTGGATCTCTCTCTTGCTCACAAACACAACAGCTGTCGTTTAGAAAATTTCAGAATGGAATAACAGCTTACTACATAAAAATCACGTGTAGCATAAACTGTATAAAGCCTGCTATTTTCAATTAATGTAATAGTAGTATGATCACATGACCTAATCATATTGCATGTTTAATTCAGGCGTTTAATGTTTAATAGCGTCTGGCTGTTAAATAAAAATGATTTAGCATTTTTAGTTTATTTTTGTACAAAATTTCTTAACATTAGCCGTACAATTAAGTTAGTCCAGGAAGAAACTTTGAAAATCATGCTGATATAGTATTGCTGTTATCAAGCAATTAATCACACTAACATGGAAAGCCAAGTAAAGCACATTGCATTGTGGGATACAGTATTCTATGCAGTAAGCTCTGTTATATTCTGCTCATTACTGGCAAATGTAGTTGGTCATCAAGGTATGCATACAGGAAATATGCACACTTAGCGCACAATACTATGTTCAGTGGTAATGGTTAGAGTATTATTATCGTATGCTTTTCTAAACATAGCCTAACTCTCATTAACTCACAGATGTTTTTAAATGAGAATAGTGGGCCTAATCACTAAGGGTCTTCTAAGCTTCTAAACAGCTTAGGAGAATCAATCCCTGGCTAGACTTTTTAAGAAATCCTATAGGCCTAACGGTTGAGCTTGTGTAGTGAGAGGTGTGTCTTCATTTGCAGCCATGAGCATGTGCTTTTGGTGAAGCTGTATCTCTCAGCATCATCTCTGGAAGATACACATTAACAGGATGGTTCATGGTCATCATTTAATCACCATTTTGTTGCCCTAAACCTTCAATTCACTGATAATATATGGAAGAAAAACACACATGATAAGCATATTTTCTGTTTCATGTAATAATATAAAGTCATATAGGTTTGGAGAACATCAGGTAGAGTAAATGATGACATAATTTTCATTTTGGGGTGAACTATCCCTTTAAATTCCTGTCGTCGTATAACACTGCACAGAGAGCAACCTTGGCGCCAAGTGTGGAATCATGCAGATGTCTAAATATTAACAAACACTCTACAGGGCCTTGTGGCGTTGTGTAAACGCCGTTGCCGTTTCTCGAACAAAACATTTGCCTGTTACATCATGACAACCGCGCGAAACGCGGAGGATAACGTGTGTATCTCGACCTCAGAAAGACGGACAGGTGACGTCATGTACATGAGGAATATTCAGCATACCATAAGCGAGACAAAGGCTGTCTCAAAACCTAGCGAGCTGCCTACCTGGGCATCACGAGAAAATGTCTTCATTAATGAGTACATTTGTCTCGTTTATAACAATATAAATGAAATTGTAATGCTTGAATTCAGTTTCTTTTCGGACCCCATGTTCTAGTTTTGAGCATAATTCAAACAAACTTAAGTGAGGTTAAGTGAAGCAACCCGTTTGCAAAATAAATAGCCTAATATTCTTCGAAAAAAAAAACTCTTATTAGTACATTATCTTGTTTTAAATGCGTTTTAGATGATTTACTTAAAAACGAGACAGTAGGCTAATAAGAAAATATTTATTGCAGTGTGTAGTCGCCTGCAGCATTTGTAGGCAGCATGCGCCCGATGTACAAAAATGCTGCCTAGGTAGACAGCACACTAGGTTTTGAGATACAGCCAAAGACATGCACATTCACCAGAGAGGTAATAATGTTACATTCTCGTTTCCTTGTCCTTTCCCCTTTTTTCGGATCAGCACTACTGATCCTCTTCCTATCAGTGCTTGTCCTATCAGTGGGACAATTGTTATTATCAGTCGCTGATATCCTGGTTTTCCTTGAATCCTTTGCGTCAAACGCCATCTAAGCTGGATCAAAACATGCATCACATTAAAGAATAATCGACTGTATTAATAGCCGATTCTCTTACCTTTCTTTCATATGCAGCTCACACGACCATTAATCCATCATAAATCAGATATCGATGGCTGACTCGATCGCGTTTCCCACAACGTTGCAGGACGCATGAGGGAAAATAAATAAATATATCAGTAGCAGCAGCAGCAGCAGCCCTGCCCGTTATTTCCTTGCGGAGGTGATGATAATTTGATATGTCGATGTTGCCATAGAGATGTAAACCTTTCTCAGTACCAAACCCGTGAAATAGCCTACCACTTCACATGTGTATGGAAGGAAATATTAAATAAGTGAATTAATGCCCTAGCCTAAAATAACAGCCCGTTCATTCTGTTTCTCCACACAAAGCTTGCCTCCCACTCGCTGTCTCTTTCTCTCTCACATGCACACGCACACAAAACAGACCAATCCAATTTAAAGAGATTGCAGCAAAAATATCAATAATGCATCGCTTTGGGCTGGTGAGCATTGAATGTTTTGTGAGCGTTGGTTGTAACTCTTCCGTTAGAGAAAGATGAAGGCATTGTTTCATTATGTAACCACATATTTACATGCGTTTTGAAGACGCATACATGCATAATATATTACACAATGGAACACACTGTTATTAATCTTCATATGGCAGGTAGTTCTAGTAATTAAATTTGTTTGGCGTTCCATAAGTGTTGATATTTAATATTATTATCAGTGTTCAGTGTTGTTATCCTTTTGTCCTCAAAAGTAAAATGACTCATTTGCCCATGGGTATGCATAAAGGTACAATCACATTAGCAAAATTGACATTTCATGGGCAAACAGATTCAATGCCTTTTGTCAGTAGTATAGGCTATCTCTCTCTCTCTCTATATATATATATATATATATGTGTGTGTGTGGATATCATACCATGTGGATGTCAACCTCAACAATTTGCTGAACACTAAATATGACCTCACTGTAACACATCAGAAATTCTCTGAAAAAAAGTATGCATATTTACAATAATAATGCATATTTATTTGCATTGAAATCAACGCTTATTTAAATTTCTTTCATTAACATATTTAAGGTCTCTCTGCAATGTATGCCTAATCCACCCATTTTTAGTCTGTGCATTGTAACATTCTGATGATGCTTTGGCTTCTATTGGAACTATTTAATGGGCAGGTAAGAAATATATAAACTAATTAGCCGTTTTTGTCTGAAAGGCAAGTTACTCGTTCTTAACATTGAATTAACTTGGAATTTTGTATGAAAGCAATATCACAGTTGCAGATTTTTTTGTTGGTCTGAAATGAGCATAGCCTGTGATGGCCTTGTGCCTACAGCCGAATCACAGCTGTGCTGATCTTTTAAAATGCATGACCAATTTTGAGGATGATATTACTTGACTAAACAATATGAGTGAATATTGTATGCTCACTGTCTGTACTTTTCTAAAAACGAACAAAAACATGATTCTTTTTTGGGGTGGAGTCAGCAGTCATCTGAATCTGTTTTAACTATTGAACTAATTACAAATGTAATACTTAGTAACTTAATATTTAAATTACTAATATATGTTTTGGATCATTTAAGGACACTGTAGTGTGCGCTAGCAGATTGTTTGACTCATGCACACTCCAATCAGTCATTTCAGCACTGCCCAGAGGCATAGGATGTATCCGACGCCCATTTTAGCTGCCTTTACATAACATCTTCATGCTGGCTTCAGTACTCAGCCAAGAAGTCTGCATCTCCTGCAGCAGTTGTTTGGATAAAATTTCTGCCGAGCACCAGCTAGACCCACTCACAGACCGCTTTACACCTTTAATCAGCAGGTCTGTCAAATGGCTGCTGGTGAGTTGCAGCATGCGGCTATATGCTCGGCCGCAAGAATTCTTCGGTGCTACCTTTACTCGTTATGCATGCTGAGCGCATCCCGTGTCAGCCTCCACACAGAGTCAGAGAGCTAGAGAGATATCTATTTATAGCCTGCTCACTTGCTCCCACCCACTCCTAGCCTCCCTCATTGGACAGAGCCTGCACAACAAACGAAGAAATTCTATATGCCTATTAGGATCCTACTCAGTCCTTCAGCATAAATAATGGTGTGGGGAGAAGAAGTGCACCTCCTTAATAATGCATGAGTGTAGGGGCAACTGTGTCTCACTCTTCCGATGGACGAAGGTGGGGTGGATGGGCATGTGACTGTATTGTGTTTAATCATCTATTTAGGGTATAGGGTCTCACTAGCCATCTGGCATACTGAATTTGCCTCTTTAGAGGGTTGCCCTGGGGATTTGCTTAGTTCTTTTAAATTGAGACCAAAGCAGTGTTGTCCTAAATCTAGTTTTTCCTGCACTTTTCCTTTCCTGGGTTGCATGTTTTTGTGGGCCTCTAAATGTAAGGGCCCCTCTCAGGCTCTCCGTGGCTGGCACCAATCTCATCAGTCATGACTTCATGCCATACAAAGGATTCCCTCACAATCAGGCCCCATCCTCGCAGATTCGGCTCACCATTGGTGTGCGTGTCCGTGTATTTTAACTGCAGGTCTAGGGAATCTCATAAAGATGTGCTTACTCTGGATTATTGTACAAAGCAGCTCAGAGAGGGAGACGGTTATGGTTTTATGGCATGTCAATAAAAACGAGGTATGTGAGGGACCAAGTTATAGCTGCCAAAACCTGATATTTTCCACTTTCTGCTTCCGTTCTCTTAAACCAACACTTGCGAATTTGTCAGGAAAATTCAGTAATGAGGTCCAGGTTTTCTTCACAGTTGATAATGCAAATAAGAGTAATTCACCAGGATTTCACCAGTGGAGGACTAGGAGTGCCATATTAATAGGAGTTAGTCATCCATGTATTATTTCAGATATAAAAATATAAATAAATCACTTTTCAAATTGTCAAATAAAAATTAACGAAAGCAAATGTTGTTATTAATGAGACAGCAAATTATAGATTGATAAGAACAGTTTCATTGTGATCTTGTGAAGCGTTATGGGGCCGGATACATAGTCTTAACTAATTTCAGTTAGCTAATTTTTCTTTAAGACTGGTCATAACTTCTGAAAGTCAGTTATAAAAATGGAGAATTGTCTATCCAAAAAGTAAGTCTGATTACCTCTTGGATAACTACTAGTTGGTCAAACTAGTTCTGAAGACACAGTCTTAACAAAGTGGCTATGTTCATGCAACTGGCCTATGATAAAAAAGATTTAATTAAGGCTTTTATTCACATATGCATTTCAATTATAGGTCTCAGTTTTCATTTAAAATATCTTAATTTGGATCTTAAAAATTAACTGATGTCTTATAAACATGAAAGTGAGGAAATTATGACAGAATGTTCATTTTTTGGGTGACACGTCCTCTAACGCAGGGCATGGCTGTGAGTGAAATGTGTGAAGAGAAGTTGCAATTTTTAACTCTTTTTATTAATTTTAAATTTTTTTCAAACACGCTTCTCTCAATACAAACATGCCTTTACACCGTGTTTGTAATCGAGAGAGAACCCTTTATATGGCACTCCTAGTCCTCCATACAACTAATTATTTTAAATTAAATGCCAGCATGAAAACAATGCAAAGTATGTGGCCATTTGTACCGCCCATCTTATTTTTTTGGTGCAGATTACTTTTTTTGTCGTGAGGTGGTGAATGACAACTGCATTGCCTAATTATGCAAAAGTAAAAGAATACAAAGAGTGGAAGACACCTGAAAATGCTTCTCTCATTTGCACAGTCAAATCAATCCACCAACGGTAAACTGTGGTCAGGAGAGTTGTGATAACAGCGTAAACCTGAGAGTGAGTTTGACAATCTGTGTGTGTTAAGCTAACAAACATCTGCAGGATATTCGAACCATATGAAAATGACTGCAACCGTTTCCAAAAAGTACAAAGAAACAAAGTCAGGACAAAGAAAAGGGAATCTTAGCTAGGTTTCTGCAGGGTTAATGTTTGAGTATTATAAAAAGAAAATTAATAAAATAAATATGTTTAAAGTAATATTAATTTATTTATCAACGCCCCCCCCCCACACACACACACACATACACATATACTGTATATATATTAGTGCTGTCGATTAATCGCATCCAAAATAAAAGTTTTTGTTTACATAATATATGTGTATATAATGTGTATATTTATTAAGTATATATAAATACAAAAACATGCATGTATATATTTAAGAAAAATATGTTATGTTTATATGTTCAATATTTGTGGACTTTGTATTTTCCCCATTTTGTCAAAATTAGTTTAAAAAATGCATTTTTGTTTTATCAGCAGATTAAGGCTTTTCAGAATATTCTAGTATATCATACTTGAGAGATGTGGCATGATTCATAAAGCAGGATTTCAAGCTGTCTGTGTATTTTTATTTTTTTTTATGTAGCAAGGGTCAACAACAACCAGTCAGATCGCTCTCCACTCAAGCCTCGCTCTCCATCCAGATGTCACCACAGGCCTCAACAGCTGGAACGATGACTATAGGGTGGGTGTGTAACATGTTCAATTCAGCAATGCTCTGAATTAAAGCAAACCTCATGGAAGAGGATGCAACTGTCCATTGATTAATAAAGCGAACAAGGGCACAGAGTATTAGCATGTAGATCTTACTTTAACACACCAGCCCTCCTCCATGTGTCCTGTGTAATTTAATCCCTTAGGAGGCAGATTTCGGGAATAAAAATCTGTTGCATTGCATCACATCACTCTTTGTGACATAACAGCAATTTGATTCGCAGGGCCTTGTACTTTCACCATGACTTAGAGACTGATCAGCTTGCCAGTCCAGCAACATGCTGCACTGCGGATGACTCAGCCACAGCTGTTGCCATAGAAACCAGCCTCCTTTGCAATCAGTCTCTTAGTAACAGTGTTGTTGCCAAGTAACCGTATGTGAGAGTGTGTGTGTGTGTGTGTGTTTGTGTTTATCGAGTTACATTCAGATTTCTATGTGAGGGCTTGTGAATCACTGCGTCGCCATTATTGCCCGCTCCAATCGCTCTGAAGACCACTGCTTGACGTAACAAATGCATAAACAAAGTGCTGGTGCACAAACAAACAAAAAAAATCATCATATGACTATCAGCTAAACGGAGAGCATGGACCACTTCTGGGATAAAAAAAAAGAGTATTCATTTAACTAGAAATAATATTTAGAGTTGGCTATAATATATACACCTTTGAATATAAACTGTTGAAAACAAATGCTCAAATGAGTCTTTGCAGCATTTTAGAATGACAAAACTAGCATTTTAGATGCTGTGCAATGAGATCGGTCCTTTGGTTGGTCCAGTTTTATGCTGTCCTATATCTCAAGTCTTTTTTGATGCTCATGAAGGAATTTATTCAGTAAAAGTTTTTCCATCATACTTTATGCACATGTTTTCTTCTAGGCTAAGAAATTTATCCGACTTAGTTGAGCACATGTTTTTTTATGCGCATTTTTAGAATTTATATGCATCTTGGCGTTTCCATCCAGGGTTTTTAATGCGATATCCCAAAATGCGTATAAAAATAGGTGGATGGAAACATAGCTATTGAAGCTCAAATGTGTGACATTCTGTTTTCCATATTTAATGCACCATTACCATATTTGGTGCCATATTTAAATCAGTCTAAACTTTTATTTTGGGAGACGATATATGTTGTCGCTATGTTGTATTTTTGTATTGCGATATATTGTGAAATTATATGTAGTTGCACCCCTAGTTGTCTGCATTTTCAGATTTTTCTTATCCAGAGTTTGGTGCTGTCATGACAATTCGTTGTCTGTTGAACCAAGGAATTTGATTCAAACATGTCCCTATGTAACGGAGGCCAGCGAGTAAGTGCTGTGCAGGTAGATGCTAGAGGCTGCAGTCTTTAGCCTCCTTGTTAGTGCGGCCGCCTCCCATGCCGGAGACCCGGGTTCGAGACCCACTCGGAACAAGAACGAGGTGTGGTGGTGAGGACCCGGGAGAGAGGGGTTACACCTAGATGCACTCGATGTCAAGCAGCGCCTCAAAACGATGTTAACAACGTAAATAAACACGTTTTGTGTAGGGATTGAGAGGGTGGCAATTAACGGCCGATGTACAGTGTGAGGGGTTGAATAAGGATGGGATCCGGGGCCCCCGCTCAAGAGACAATGCAGATCTCTCAGCACTCGGTTGTTCATTAATACCGGCTGCAGCAGCCCACCCACAAGCCGCTCCACCTACAACAGGAGTCCCTCTCCAGCTTGATTGACGTCATTGCTGACGCACAGGGCCTGGAGTGACCCGCAGATCAAAGGCAGCCATGCGCAAGCCTGAAAAGGAAGTATTTTTAGCTGGCACTGAGAGGGGGGATGGAGGGGGTAACAACTGGTCTTTGTCTAGCCCCCTCAAATAGCATATGCAGCATTGTGCTCCTCTTTTCTCCCCTCAATCTGTCATTCGTCTCCATTCCCTTCTGTTTTGCTCAAGGATGTCAAACCACAATCTGAACGTCTACCAAATTGGCTTCATTCTGTCCTCGGTAACAAGTTTGGTTACGGGGAAAACTTAATCCTAATGCTCTCTCACAATTTACTTCCACAGCTGCCATGTAAGGGATTTAATGCGTTTTCTGTCCGGTGTCCAAAATCATTCTGCATGGTCACTGACATCACATAGGATGGTTGTGTGCAAATGCTCCCGATGGTTTATCAAAAGCCTTTAGTGTGTGTTGTATGGCTGATACACAGGGTGTTGTTTATCATCGCTGAACCGAACAGAATGGGGACGTGCTGACTTGCATTGGTGTGTCTGAATTAGTATTTGTCTACTAAATGACTACATTTTTCTGGTGTGTTCCGTATAGTTGCTCTGTCAGCATTTACACAAGCGTGTGCGTCCATGGGAGGAAGTGAACACAACTAGAGTGCCGAACAAACTGTGGCTTTACATTAGGGGTGGGAATCGTGAAGAGTTTAAAGGTTGTAAGGAATAAAGGTTTGCTAAATGACAAAATCATTTCAATAATAACATTAGAGCGATTCTTACAAAAGGTGTGTTTAAACAGACTTTTCAGAGTCTTTAGAGGTGGCAAAAATTATTTCCAAAAATTCACCTGAAAGCATACTTCACACAAAAATGAAAATTCTCTCAAAGTTGACGCTTCGAAAAAACATGCAAAATGAACTCAATGGTAAGCCATGAGACCACAGTGGATGAATTGGTGTCTTTTTAAAGGGGTAGTTTACCCAAAAATTCTGTCATTAGTTTCTCACCCTCATGTCGTTCCAAACACGTAGGACCTTTGTTCATCTTTGATACATTTTGTGGTCTGCACCGACTCGCGCATGTGATCCGCTCCGTGCTATCGTGTCTCTGGACCGGAGCTTAGCGTGACAGCGCGACTTCTTTTTTTCCTCAATGGAAAGCATATTTACACTGTTTGGATCGTTCCCTGTACCCTATATAGTGCACTATGTGCCATTCACTGTACAGAAAATACAAATTCTGTGGACAAGTGACCGATTTCAGCCGCGGCTTCAGCATCTATTTTATAGTGTAGGGGGCGGGCACTTCGGATTCTAGAGAGCATTTGATTGGACAGAAAGTTTGATGAGAAGCTGAAGTACAATGTGACGTCAAAAAAGCAATGCAAGCTTTGAATGCTTATATCTTCTAAATGTGAATTTTGTCACTGTTTTGGAGCACACTGCCTTATAGATAACCTTAAGACTAACATATTGATACTAACACCCAAAAAACTTTAATTTTGATTTCATGGGGACTTTAAGGACATCTGTTAAATAGTCCATGCGACATCAGTGGTTTAACTGTAATGTTATGAAGCTACGAGAATACTTTTTGTGCGCAAAGAAAACAAAAATAGCTTTATTCAATGATTTCTTCTCTTCTGTGTCAGTCTTAGGCATGCGGTTACGAGAGTACCATGACACATGCGTGTGATGCTGCTGATGCAGGAGCCGGATGTGCTGCACCTTATTTACAAGCAGAGGAAGACGCATGCTGTAAAAATGTCTTAAGATTTCGACAAAGATGACTTGCAATTTTTTGCTCAGCCTTACTTATTGAGCCAGAATATACAGACAATGAACTAAGAGAGATGGACACATGCATCATTTTACTCTCGTGAACACACGTCAAAGACTGACACGGAAGAGAAGAAATTGTTGAATAAAGTTGTTCTTTTTGTTTTCTTTGGACACAAAAAGTATTCTCGTAGCTTCATTACATTACGGGTGAACCACTGATGTCACATGACAATTTTTACGATGTCCTTACTACCTTTTTGAGCCTTGAACGTGGTAGTTGTGTTGCTGTCTATGGAGGGTCATAAAGCTCTCGGATTTCATCAAAAATATCGTAATTTGTGTTCTTAAGATGAACAAAGGTTTTACGGGTTTGGAATGACATGAGGGTGAGAAACTAATGACAGAATTTTCCATTTTGAGGGAACTATACCTTTAAGTAAAATGATAGATGTCTCAGAGGAAAATATTGATAGGCCTATTTAAAAGTTTTTATTATTATCCACTAGAAAACATCGCCGACTGTCAAATGCAGGTTCATGAGTTCAAGTGCATTGTTTAACTCTCGCAAGAAATGATGGTTCTCTGTGCTTCCACACCACCTCTCACACAAATTTGACAGTTGACTGGAAGCAATAGTTTCTATGGATGGATTAATGTAGTTTTGCATGGTTTTTGAAGCATCAACTTTTTTCTAAAAAATTCTATTTGTGTTCATCTGAAGAAAGTCAGTCATATATGGGACAGTATGAGGGAGAGTAAATGATGAGAGAATTTTTCATCTTTGGCTTGAGTATCCCTTTAATTATATACCGGTAATTGATACTGAACAAACAAAAATGTGGTTATTAATTTATGAAATACTTCTGACAATATGGATCTTTAACTACACAATGTCATATGAACAACAAAGGTCAACAGCTGCTGAACTATAATTTGTCTTACAGCTCATTGAAAGTTTAAAGTTTCACTAAAAAAAAAAAAAGAACTCATTAGTGACTCATTAGAGTCTTTTGTTCAGCAGTGGCACTACGCCTTTGCACTATATTTTGCTGATATGCTAAAAATAACTGGATCATAAGAATAAATGAGGTGAGTAAATGATGAGAGAATTTTAATCTTTGGGTTGAGTATCCCTTTAATGATATAAATGATACTGAACAAACAAAAATGTGGTAATTCATTTATGAAATACTTCTGACATAATGTAGATCTTTAACTACACAATGTCATATGAACAACAAAGGTCAACAGCTGCTGAACTATAATTTGTCTTACAGCTCATTGAAAGTTGAAAGTTTCACTAAAAAAAAAAAAAGAAAAGAACTCATTAGTGACTCATTAGAGTCTTTTGTTCAGCAGTGGCACTACGCCTTGGCACTATATTTTGCTGATATGCTAAAAAGAACTGGATCATAAGAATAATTTGTACTGGAATCAGACTACACTGGTTGAGCTGTATGCTTTTAACCCTCTATGGGATATCGTCATTTATAAATGACACTAAGAAAATTGTATTTAAAATACAGTATTAATGTTCAGCCAACAAAATGTTATTTTAGTGATGTCAAATGACATCCCCTTCAACCAGTAAAATTAAAATTCATAAGCCATGTGCTTCACAATTTTGGTAACTAAGTAGTAAAGGAGACATTAGCACATGTTAGGTCACATGCTCTCAAGACTCCATAGTGAGCTCATTTTAGATTAGAGAATACTTATAAATTCAAGTTATAAAAAATATATATAATTGTACATCCAAATGTGTTTTCTAAAGTTTTTTTGTCATTTTTAATGCACTTTCATAAAAACAACAACTCAGAGACCAACAAATCTGAGCGTCATGCATAACTGGCAAAGTCCTATTATGTGATGCATATTTTGTGTAGCTGGCACTATTGACCAGCATTGGCGGGGAGTATAATAGCCTTTATGAATGTGGTTTTAGGTTCATTTTTGTAAGATGATTTGAAATTCCAAGATGAAACACAATGTTAAAGTTGTTTTAATGCTTTAGAAAACACTAAGAAATGGTTTTCAGGCAGTGAAATTGCACCCGAATTTGTCTCAAGTTTTAGACATTTTCACCCGCGAGTTCCAAATCAAATATAGCAGCACAAGAAAAAAATGTAATGTTCATAAAAAATGTTTTAATGTTTTTTGAAGCAGTAAGACCTTTTCACTTCTTTTCAGATAGTGAAAAAGCATTTGATCGTGTGTGAAGTTTCAGACAATTTGCCAAAAATAATTTACCCTAATGGGACAACGTCAGTTATAAAGGACGGATCCCTAAAAAAAAGATCAGAGGTCAGATGAAGAAAACAAAATTTGGAAAATGATTTTACTCCTAAATATATGTAAAATATAAAGTCAATTATTTTTTACGCTGTAAATTCACAATTAGTCCTATAGAGGGATAATTCACTAAAAAAGTATGTGCTCAAAAGAGCCATTCATTCAGGTATCGGACCTTACTGGTTGCTCTATATGTGTTTGATTCATTAAAATGAATCAGTTCATAAGAATTATACATTTAGGTGTCCAACTACACTGATTGTGCAGTATGTTATTGATTATCTAAAAAGAACCAAAAGAATCACTCGTTCTGTAATGGGACAGCACTGGTTGAGTTCCATGCCTTTGATTCACTAAAAAGAACAGGCTCATAAGAGCCATTCGTTTATGAATTTGATCATTAACTCACGTTTGCTCTCTTACTTGGTGACATAAAGCAATTCACAATACAAACAGAATCCCATCAAGCTTGATATGATTGAATTTATGATTATTTTAAAAGCATCCTGAAAAGAAAAAGTATCAGAAAGACAAAGAAAGAAACACTTTATGAACTGCTGAGCCGGCTGACGTAAAATGTGTATTACTGGAGTTGGAGAAACTACATTAATAATTTCCCTCACACCTCCAGACTCTAGATTTATATTTTGCAACCCACTCATGTTGAGGAAAAACAGACAAACGTTTATGGCTATCTGAGTCCTCCTTGTGGTTGTTACAGTGGTTACACTCATGTGTTATATCTATAACATTGATCTAATTTTCTGTTGTGTCACTGGTATACTCAAACACCACAGTAATTCAGAGTAATTCAGGAATTCATTCTATTTTTATTTAATGGATGTAAAATAGATATAAATACGTTATTCAAAAGCACTGGTTACACTGGAGAGTGTTGTGATTTTATTCTACTCCTGATCCCCCTCCAAAAAATACTAAGGCTATACATCTATGTGTCTGATGGTAATGCCATATTACTTTTGAATACATATATCATAGAAACAAATTAATGTACCATTTTATTTGCATGCTACTTATTCATTACTCAGTGGCCCACTTTAAGAAATAGCATAATACTGATTGTTATAGTTCCATATTATTTTTGGTTTATTTTATTTACATGGTATTTATTTATTTGCTACCTTATTCATCACTCTGTGGTTTAATTAAATTAAATTAAATTAAATTGGCATGCTACTAAAATCGAAATGTTTTAAGATGCATATGCGTATTTTTTTTGGGGGGGGGGGTAAACATTTTTTTTGTATGTTTACTAGGACACAAAAAAATGGTATGTCCTAATAAAAACTGCTCTCTCTTACAAAAAGTGACGTAATGGATTTATGTTTCTTTTATTACTCTGAACAGTAGATGGCAGCAGAGGTAAAGCTTTTTCTCTGAATATATGCTGAACATATTTTTATTTGCAGTTGTTACATCGGGTTGTTCATAGTAATTCGTTTTATAATAATTTGTTTCATATTGTAATTATACAACATAATATTATATTTTAGATTTATATACACTATTTACCATTGTTTTATTGTTTTTCCCTGCTGTCTCAATCAGAACAAGTCTGTGATCTTTTTTGGTTTGCGGCCCACCTGTTGAGAACTTCTGTAACATCTCATGCCAGTGTGTTTGCTTAATGATGAAGGTTGATGAGGATCGTTACCACTCCAGCAACTCTTTCCCCAAATGCAAAAGAGTAACAGATCAATTCCTGTCAGTACGTGCTCCCAACAGGATGCTATAGGTCCTCCAGAGGGCAGAATAGTGCAGATGAAGAAAATCGTGATTCATTGTTTATTTAAACTGCCTTAAAGAATATACAGCTCAGAGCCTGGAAGCCTTTTGAGAGTCGGCTTGGGAATGTGATGGCTTGTGTGGAATATGGATCAATGGATGTTTTGGTGTCAGCTTTTGACAGAATCCCTTGTGAGAGTTGAGCATCAAACATAAAGGCTCTTCAAAGAGATGTTTGTACTGTCATCTCCCAATACTCTGCTCAGTAAACCAAGACCCATCTTGCGAAGCAAACAGAGGAATTAAGGTGACAGGAAATGGTAACAAAAGTAGTTGGTGAAATGGACATTCATGGGTTTAAACATTTATCTTATACTGTGTGGTCTAAACAATGAGTGTCCACACTAATATAACTTTGTGAATGTATAAATATCTAATGAAAGGAAAAATAAAACACCACAGAGGCATATGGTTAATGACAGTAAAAGGAAAAAGATGAACCCACAGGAGTGCTCTTCCTGCTGGATATTGAGCACATTCATTACACTGTCCAGCTGTTGCTGAAGCGTCTATATCATCATCATCATGACATTAGCTGCCTCTGAGGGAATACGGAAATCTGAGATCGCTGAAGAAAAGGGGATGAAACAAAATTAGTTTAATTGTTACTTTTCGTATTCATAAACAAAATATATTTGCTCTTTAGTTCTTAAGTTGTTATAGCCTACTGGGTTTTTTATAGGGTTCCTCTCTTGAGTTACTGCTTTTTATGATTGCAGTTTTCAATTTATGAATAACACGATTGCTAATGCTCTTTGAAGAGAGGTTTCTTTTTAAATAAAATTTAGTCGTACATCAAAGGAGCTTGATTTTACATGCTTGATGACCAAGACAACTATTATAGCAACTTGTTATCAACTTACGTTCTTAAAATACTTAAAAAATTCTCAAAATTTGAAGACTGCATTTAATTTTGTTTTAGAACAAAAATGTTAAAGTCTCTTTAAGTAATGTCACAGGCCTTGATCTACTCATAAATCTAAAACTTGTGAATATAATCTTCCGGTTACTAACTGACATAATCACTGAATTAATTATTTGTTTATGTTTTGCAGACTTACACTGAAACCTAGTGGCACAAGTGCAGCATCAGACAGCATTGACTAGTCATGTGATCTCAACATGGCGTCCCCATGGGTTAACCTACCTGCCCATATCAATTTTACATGACTGATGTCTTCATCTCGTGTGAGTTTACATGATTTTAAACTTTAACCTAAAAAATAAAGGTTAGGTTGATTGCATTAATTTTTGCATTTTCAACAGCAGACCATTGGATGCTGTTGTATATTTACAGAAGGTGGCAAAACTATCAAAAATGTTATGACAATGTAAGTTTACTCACCAGTGGCTGTACTCATCATTATACCGATTTCAAGTAAACGATGTTGAATGAGCATAAATACACTGCTGTTCAAAAGTTTAGGGTATGTAAGATGTTTTTTCCCCCCGTAAATACATCTCCTATGTTCACCAAGACTGCATTTATTTGATTAAAATGTGAGATATCATTACAATTAGAAAATAACTGATTTGTATTTTGATATATTTTATAATGTAATTTATTCCTGTGATGGCAAAGCTGAATTTTCAGCATCATTACTCCAGTCTTCAGTGTCACATCATCCTTCAGAAATCATTCTAATATGCTGATTTGATGGTTAAGACATATTTCTTATTATAATCAATATTGATCAGTTTTTGATTGGTAAACAGAAACTTTTGATTGGTATTTTATAAGAATACTGTGATATGCACTTTCAAAACCCACTTCTCATTCACCATGTGATTGTAATGAGAACATTAAGATCTACACTGTTCATTACACATTCAAATATCACGTCATCTTGGCTATCACTTTAATCTAACTAGTTTCTAAATCAGGCCAGTGGTTTAGTTAAAAGCTCCTCTGATGGATCTGATGTCCCAGCCAAGGTAATTGAACTGTAATTAAGGTGGACGTGTTTTGCGGTGGGCCTGGCCTCACCTGGCAAACTAGGTCATTAGAGAGGACAATATGGCATGGCAGCTGTTTCACCTGTCACAGGGGTTCAGTCTATGCCAGACTCCCAAACAGCCCTGTAAAAGCTGAGAGAAATATCTCAGACTGGCAGTGAGTAAAATCCATTATGTTTGTCTGCCCTCCATAGCTCAGAGCAGCAAACCCTAATGAGAATTGACCAATGTGAATTGATTGATATCATTGTGGAGACCCCACATTATTTATTAAGCTGTAAGCAACCTCCCCATATGCACAATTTGATTATCGCCAATCACATAAGTGAGTGTGTCTTTTTTTTTATATGGAGACCAGTGGACTGCATTTATCAGTTACTTGAAAAATCACTACAGTACTTTGCGAAAGGATTGTTTAAAAAAAAAAAAGTTAACTCTTTATTAGGCAGCTTGCTTGCAAAAATGTTTGCATAATGCCTTATGAAAAGACAATTAAGAATAGGAGAGAATAATAGAAATGAATATAGATAGTCAAGCATCATTCAAGAAGAATTAAAAGTATTGTTCATAAAGTTCATAAAGTGTAAACACACGTTATGCGTGTATGTTTCACACAGAATCACATACATCACATTATACGACTTCATGTGGGAAGTCGTGGCCTAATGGTTTGAGAGTCGGACTCATAACCCAAAGGTTGCGGGTTCGAGTCTTGTACCGGCAGGGATTGTAGGTGCGGGGAGTGAATGTACAGCGCTCTCTCCCACCTTCAATACCACGACTGAGGTGCCCTTGAGCAAGGCACCGAACCCCCAACTGCTCCCTGGGTGCCGCAGCATAAATGGCTGCCCACTGCTCTGGGTGTGTGTGTGTTCACTGCTGTGTGTGTGCACTTAGGATGGGTTAAATGCAGAGCACTAATTCTGAGTATGGGTCACCATACTTGGCCACATGTCACGTCACTTTCACTTTCTCTTATTTGCACTGGTAGCATGGTAACAAAATGTTCGCACAAATGATTAAAATGTTCCGGAAATATTCAGTCCTGACAAATGACTGCTACCATTTGCATTGGTACAACACATTGCAGGGAAGCTGTGCAAATGAACTGTGTAAAAGTGCTTTCTATTGAGTGCATTACATTAGCTGCATACATTAGTACATTATAGCTGGTGCTATGAAAGCCATAGTTATATGGCAGGGAACGTTCTGTGTATCAATTATATAAATGAGAATATGTCAGAAGATAATGCTCAGAGAATGCAAACACCATGTGATATGAGCTACAGTCTGATGTACGATTGCAACTGCAGCCAAAGGAGCACAAATCAGTTAAAGAAATGGTGTGAAATGGGTTTTCTTTGTAAACAGAAAAGGGCTTGTCCAGTCTAGTTAGGCAGATTTTGGACGCAAGCACCTGAACCATCTGTAGCTCTTCAGGATTAATCAATCCATTGATCTAATTGACGGAGAATTCCAGCGAGTGTGTCACTGAGACCGCCGTTAACAAATGACAAATGAACTGGGGTGCCATCAGTTCCAATTAGTCTCACAATGTGACTCCACAATACATTGCTTATGAGGGGGTTTAATTCATGTGAATAAAGCTATCGATTGCAGGCTAAAGATAGAAATTAGTGTGTATCATTACAAATATTCCTGCACTCTCATTTTTACAAAGCACCAATTTTCTTCCCCAAATGAAGGTTTTTATAGTATTAGTTTTATTTACGTTACCCACGTCATGAATTTACATAGAATTTCAAAGTACAAAAGCTTTTGGTACAAGTTGTCTCCTCTGCCATATATTAAAGACTAATTAGATTTATTTACATTTGCTGTGCCCTTGAACAAGCTGCTGGATGTAACTCAATCTTGCAGTATTTTTGTCTTAAAGAGAATATGTAGCCCAGTTGCTTTTGGCATCTTCCTCAGATCAGGCATGCATTTCACTAGAATAAAGAAAGATCTCTTCAAGGTTGTTTTAAATCAGCCACACTAAAGCTAGTACCTTTTTTTCTGCTTTCTGCAAATCAGCTACTGAGCTTATTGAATGTGAATATTAATCATGTGGTGACAAGTAATTCATGTTTTAGAATCAAAGATTTTATGTTACACAAGAATCATTTTTGTCATGTTTTTTTTTAGAAACCATTATCACTTTATTTTTCAAATGAATTGCATAATTGATATAGGCTAGCTATGTTGTGGATGTGTATACTAAATCTCATGTTCTCATATTAAGTAGAGTCATTTAACCTTATCTCACAGAACTAAAGTAGCTTATATATTATAAATTAAAATAATGGATGATTTCTGGTTAGTTTGAATAACCGAAAAATAAAGAGGGAGTCAGTGGTGATCTCAGTAATAGCTCTGAACCACTGACTGAGAGAGCCTGATTCAACCTGATTGCACCTTGTGACTTTTTTGACAGACGCATTTAAAAAAAGAATGCTTTCATTATGTTTGTTAGTGAATCAGATGTTGCAGACAGGAGGCTGATGATATCTGATGAAACCAACACAATTTAACGGCAATTTGTATTTTTCATTTTAGAGAATTACTGGGTAATTTGTATGATATCATATGCACATGTTCATACAATCTGCTTACACCCCAGTGACTATTATGTTTAGTGGTGGACTTTCGTGCTTAATTTTTTTTTTCTAAAAAAAAAAAAAAAAACATGTTTTTCTGTGATTCACATCATACAATTTCATACAAAATCTGCACTTAAAAATGGTTTTCCTGTGAGTTTGGGTTGGATGAAATGGTATACCCATGTACAATTTTCTTGACCGATGACGTTCTTGTTCGGAACTCTGAAAGCGCGATTATTTATTTTTTCTTTTCTTTAACTGAAATAAAACGTTTTGTATGTATGCAGCCCTGCTACACCAAACCACACAGTTTAATAACTATGCCTAATAGGGTATGCATGAATGAACAATCCCTAGAATTGGCATATTCCCACTGAACAAAAGTAATTAAATGTGAAGAGTGGTAGACGATGTCATAATGCCCTCATAAATGATTCAGCATTGTAGATGAGTATAATAAACGAAAGAATGTTTCAGAGGCAGCTCTATTGTGTTTCCAGAAAGCTTCTGCAGTTCAGTCAATATGCTCCAGACTTGCACAACTATAAAACTCTGCACTGATAAAATATATACAGGTTTTCAGACGGGCCACTCTGAAGCTGAGCTATGAGAGAGGGATACTTTGTGACTGCTTGCATAAATCTCCTGTATCCATTAAGAAGTGGTCAGTGATGCAGTGCAAAACACGCCCCCCCCACATGTCCGCCCACACTGTACCTCATCAGCCGTCACCCCATTCAACCAAATACATCACATGTGTAAGTGACACTGCGGAACAAATCCCACCCACTTAAAGGACATTAAAAACTCAGACGGGTCAATGCAAGGTGAACTGCAGCTGCATATTGTTTATAGTTTTTTCCCCTGTAAGTCTATCATTTAAATTAATATTGACATAGAAGGCCAGTGGCCTTGTTGTTATTCTGTAGCAGTTACATTTTCAGCTGTCAATTATTGTTGCAAAAAGAAAATATAGTGAGAGAGAGAAAGCGAGCACCGTGGACGAAGCGGAGTTCAGCCCGGGGTCTTCACATGTGGTTGCCGCAAGCCCACCGGCGCTTTTCAGACCGATGAGCTTTGTAAAAATCGATGCGTTTCAGAAAGGCGGGGCATAGAGGAGAAATAATACTGTACAGTATGTGGAAAATAATGTGTTTTTTTAACCTTAAACCGCATAAACATATTTCATTACACCAAATACACAAAATAATGTTCTTTTTAGCAACATCATATGACCCCTTTAAAGGAATAGATTTCACATGATATTAAAGACTTTAATAATAGTCATTTAAGAATATAGCACGTGAGTTTTATGGACAACTTTGCTTGTTTATAGACTTTAGAACACCTGTCATGAACTTTCATTTGAAAGAATTCACAACACTTCTTAAATGTCTCTTTTTGTTTTCCTACAGAAACAACCGACGGGTCAGGAACAACAAGAAGGTAAATAGCTAAGGACAAATTGTATATATTTTTTTCAAAGGAACTCTCACTTGTGGTTGCATTACCATCCTACAATTAGAAATTGTTTGATTTATTCAATCTGGTAATGATTTATGCCATGTCATTGGAAATTATTGTCATTACACCACAGCCAGTATCTCTGGTTTCATGTGCAGCACGCTGCTTATTTTACGCTTATTTTCAACCTCCATTTCACCCACGGCAAGGAACATAATTTATTATAATTTACATGTCTTAATTACTGTTATTTGAGCAACATCGGGGGCAGGAAGCGCGAGAGATTTCTCTCATCTGCAAAGGAGAATAAAGCTGGATCTCAGGCCAGTCATACCTTCAGACGTAGTCGTATCATGGCGACAGGGATGCCTGTCGCTTCTGTCCGCCTAATGAAAATTACACAAATGACCCATCCAGCGGCCGTCTCGAAATGGCCCTGCAGCAGGTGCACCTCATAAACTCTTTCAGCTGCATTTCATTACCTACCATGACTAAACATTATGTAAATGGCGAATATATGCTCTGAAAACAATTGCGGTCTGTCGTTTTGTATGTGGATAAAAGGAAGCCAATTTTAGACCGTTTTGGTTTCATCCTTGCTGTACAAATGAGTTTCTTTGTTTTGCGCATAATTTGCAGAACTGAAAGTTATAATACTGTAAGTGATGCCGCGAGGCGAGAGACACACTGCTGATGCACTTTAATTAGTGATGGCTTCTCCTTGATTTATCACCAAACCGTGATGAATTTCTCCTCTCCCTCTGCGCTATCTCTTGCCCCAAATGCCAGCTCATTGTGTTTCATTTCCAGGGCTGAAATTGAGCCTGTGCCGCATGACCCTTCCTGTAAAACATAATGAAAGCAGCTTTGTATTGTTTGCTTTGTAAAACCGAATGTGAAAGGAGGCTCTTTTCCATCACTGAACCATCCCGTCAATGGCAGAGCAGTGTAGTGTTAATTCAGATCTCTCTGTGGTCTGCTGTGAATCCCTGGTGCCATATGGAGATAGATGTAATTGCTTTTCACTTAAGGTAATGATAATCTATGTCCAATAGTACGATGGTCACCCACAGGTCAGCGGTCTAGTTAAAGAGCAATATTATGTAAAATAATCAGAAAAGGCGGATCTGATGTATCACACTGTACTTGGGGCAGATGGCAAGAAAAACCCAGCCGAAACAAAAAATGATGGATGAGGGATGAATAAGAGGATGGATGGATGGATGTCAGCCGATTTTTCCAGATGTGCGGCACGTCTTCAATGGCCCAGCATTGAAAAGCTCACTATAGATTCTTCCCTGTAGATTTCACCCACTAGAGGAAGCACTTCACTAATGTATGTGCTTATAAAGGCACTATGGACCAGCAAGATGTTATTTGTAACTTGAATATGCATTGATTATAGAAAGCATTCATTAAGTGTTCTCATTAAACATACAGGGCTTTATTTTTAGTAGGGAATTCTAGAAGAGACTGTAATAGAAATCACAGCAGAAGCTTGACTCTGTACTCTTACTAATTCAGACTCACAGTTTGATCACACAATGGCACAATATGTTGTGCCATCTGTAAAGTCTTTGGAAATTTCATAATGAACTCGAGTCGAATGTTAGTGAAGCACATTCTGTAGGTGTATGTGTGTAATTTCCACTACCAAACAGAACTGCAAAAAATAATTACTGTTTTCAAACATTCTTCCCGTTTAGTTCTGTTAATGGCTTTTGCACGTGCATTCTTCTGTCAATGGGAACGGACTACCCTAATTAAATACTCAACAAGGAGCTTCCTGAAATACTTAATGCACCGCTACTGAATCTACTAACACCGCTACTGAATATACACTCCAGAACAAAAGGCTGGAATGAGCCGGTTCTTCTTAATGAATCATAAACATACAGCACAACCAATGTAGTCCATTTTCTGAATTAATGGCTCTTGGTTCTGGTGTAAGGGAAACAGGTCAATTTAGCTCAAAGGGAATCATTTAAGGGCCAAGATCTGATTTACGAACATCCTGTGTCTTGGGTCTCTGTGGAATTTGGCTCCTCATGTTTCAACCATGTTTTGACCAAATCTTAGATTGTCTGATTCGGTCTGATACCCTACACTGGTTTGTCAGTTTTTGATGAATTTAATGTTACCACATATATTATTTTAAAAAGAATTAAGTATTGAATGACGCAAAAGTTATTACAAAGATTATTTTTGATCAATTGGCAATTTCAGTGCGCTGTTTTGTATTTTTCCAAACATTAATTCCTTGAACGTTTTAAAGCAAGCCATTCAGATGTTGCTTGGTGATTGTATCAATGCTGATTATTTACACGTCCCACTGGCATACTGCTTTTTGCATGTGTAGCAGCGATGTATGGTACTGTATATTTGGACACAGTGACTGTCTGTAGTTACAGGTTTTAAAAAAAAACTTTATAAGGAATTGCATTAATGTGCAGTGGAAAAAAAAAATAACAACAAAAAAATAGGCTTGCAGATGTTTTGATAATGTATGAAGTTGGGAAAACTGACATCCACTCTCCGTAATAACACAAATGAATGGAAGTGTGCTCGCTGTCTGTACAATTTCACACAATTACATGAGTGTTAAAGAGTGTTACATTAGCTTCATCTGCTAGCTTTCGCACTGCAAGATCAATCCCTTTTAATTTGACTGGCTGTTTGATCTGGGCTTCTGCTGAAGGCATGTTCTACACCATGCAAGCGCTTGCTACAGCAAGCAGTTTTATGACTTCTAGTGTAATTCAATAGCTTGAATAGCATAAATCCTGAACTCACAGAAAATTATTCACTGAGAAGGACTGCACTCACAGACATGCTGTTGAGCTCCAGATGTGAAAAAATAACATTCCCTATAATAGCAAACGCAGGATGTCTTCTATCTATCTATCTATCTATCTATCTATCTGTCTGTCTGTCTGTCTGTCTGTCTGTGGCACTTGTGAGATATACAAAGTTGCGATTACCTTTTGGGTTGAAAATGTACAAGGTTTTCAATATTTATATTGAATGAAACATTGTTCATGTCCTTTTTTACAAAACTTAACATTTAATTTTGTGTGACGGTATAAAATGTTTAAATTTGGCACACTTTTATACTTAAAAATGAAATGATTCACAAAAATTAAATTATATGGCCAAGGTGGAATACAAGGTGTAATATATATATACATATATGTTTCTAAAGAATAAAGAACTGTTGTGCTTAATTTCCTATATCTTCTAGTCTAAAAACAAACTTGAAAAAATTCAAGATGACAATTTTGTTCCTCTTTTATCAAATGAAAAAGACAGGATTATAGTGCATACATAGATAAATATACAATTTAGTACATTCATTAATAGATAGAATATTCCATTCACTGTATGTACATTAATAAGATGTTCAAAATATTACAAAAGAAAAAATGATTTGGGGTCAGGGTTTACAATCTTGTCACTGACTGCTGCTAATCAAGCCAGTAATGCACGACAATAGACAGAAACAGGCAAAATCCAAGTGGCAGTAACCTTGTATACCTAGTGGATGTTGCAACTGAAATGGGCTGTGCTTCTCCTGTGTTCAGCTGCAGCAGTATTGAAGGCAGGATTTAAACGGTACTCTACTCTGCTGTTTGTAACATGAAGGCATATTCAAGCAGATCTCACCAAGGGAGGAGGGCATTTCACGTACTGTGTAAGACCGATAAATACTCAGGAGCATGTCTAGGTGTCAGGGCGAGGGACTGACAGATGCTTTGATGCGGTTTTAGAGGCGCGCACTGCTCAGTCTTCACGACAGTGTAAATCGTATGGTTTTCCCACCTGCCCATGCAGACCGCAGCTATCTGTCGATGGGCGAAAAAACGCTCCCTTTCCGCATGATTTTATTTACAATCACTGATTTCTCTACGCTAAGGCTCAGCTTGTTACCTGCACGCCTTGTTCAATACTGTTACTCATGTCCATTTTTTACCCTCATAATGCGTATCAAAAAAGGGAATTCAACATTCCAACCCCTCGCATCCCAGTTCATCAGTATTCCGAGTTGTCCAGTCCAAGCAAGGCCACCTGTGCAGTACCGAGTTCACGTCCTCTCAGCACTGCTCTTCTCCCAAAGACTCTGTGTTGTCGCTCTGGTCCACTGGAGCCGGAGGGGAGCGCATTTTCCCACGACTGCTACCATGGCTGCTTCCGTGGCTTGGGTAAACATCTATAGAGCTGGAGATGGACTGGACGGACCTGTCACGGAAGTAATGGAAGGCCTCTGGATCCAGGAAGGTTTGCTCTTCGCGCAGGCCTTGCTCAAAGAGCTTCCGTTTGTGCCTGAACTCAATCACCGTTTTTGTGTAGGAGTTGAGGGTGGTGACGGAGGCAGCCATGCAACAGGTAAATGAGCCCCAGGCCATACTGTAAAAACACACACACATGAAAAATATATGAGATTTTACATGCTATTTACAGTTACTAAAATGTAAATCTGAATGTGTATAACACCTGTCAGGCCAACCGTATTCCCCTAAATGTTGTCACAACTAGACTAAAAGAGTTGTCTGAACAAACTAGTTCATACTGAACAATTTATGAGTTACCAGAATGCTTTGCAACATGAACAAATGGTGCAACTGTACAAGCTTATTTGTTTTGCTGTTTGCTGCATTTATTTATGCCGTTTGTTTTGTTGTTGTTGTTGTCACGGTTAGTTATTTGTTGTGTGTTGATGTTAAGAGCTCATTGTTAAAGTCTATGCAGGTCAAGAAAAACTATTGTAGGGAAAAATGTGTTTCTTTAGAGGAACGGCTTATATTTGCAATACAAATATTAAATACTTAAAAACAAAAATATTAACTTTGTAACATAATTAAATATTATTACATTAGTTAAATTACTACACTTTTTGTGTTGATAGGCCTAATTGATAATTCGCTGAGAGAGAAATCTGTAGATTAATTTGTTAGGTCCTATACCAATGATGTGCTCATTCACAAGCCACTCAAAAGCTTTGTTTAAAGCAGAAACCCAGTCAAGCACTTCAGAAAGAAAAAACGAAAACTATTAATTCTCTTGTCCAGTGACTTGTTTGCATTATTTATGCATTATTTTATTTATTTGTAAAACTTTATGACTAAATTTGGTAATGGTAGAGTAAAATTATTTTTAAAACGTACACCGTTCAAACTAGGCTGCTTATGTTGAAGTGTTTGGGATGTGGGTTTTAATGATGAGACCTTTTTTGTAATCAGGCTCTCAAAAAGTATATAAAAATGTGGATATAGATTTATCGGCCAACATATCGGTTATCGGCTTTCAAAAATAAAGAATTATCGGTTATCGGTATCGGCCAAGATGTTCATATCGGTGCATCCCTAACTTTCTTAAAAATGAACATCATTTCACTACAGAATGAGACACTACTAATATTAATGCATATTGCTTTGAGGCTTAAGATGTGTTTTCTAAAATAGACGCTTTTTTGCTGTGAACTTTTTTGCCAGTTCAAATCTTTATCTATGTTCTGAAACAGGTTTTTTTCTTTATTTTCATTTTTCAGGAATACTAAAGTTGCATTCCCCAAAAAGTGTCTGTGATTTATAGACTGCAAATTACCTTCAGTTTCCAATCAAAAACCGTGAGAGTTCAGTATTTGTACTTGTGAGCTGGGGAAATTAAACCTTGAAGCTAAAACTTCAATTACTCTTTCATTTTCAGGTTCTTACCATTCAGTAAGGTAGTAAAGGTAGTACAGAAATAGAGGGAGAAAACAAGAAATTGGCCAGATGGCAGAGGACAAATGAAGCAATTTTTGCCTAGACTAATGGATGCCAGGCAAGCATCTGTGGTAATTCAGCCAATGTAAATACCACTTTCATGCCTGTCAGAACCCCAATGCATGTCTCTTATATCCAAGTGCCAAAATAACACAAATCATTTGCTGGGAGATCCAGTACAGCCATTCCCTCTCTGCTCTAACAGACAGGCATGGTCCCAAAAAATTAAATGACAGAGACTCACTCCAAAAATTCACTGTAGAGTTGACATGCAACATAAAACACCAATGGAAAAGTTTCTATTTAAGACTTTTTACATTTTTATAAAGGCAGTAAAAGCACTTCAAACTTTATATTGACAGTAACTGGATTTTCACCAAAAAGACACCCTTGGTCACTGTCTACTGATACCACTAAATGTTTTGTATCCAATTTTGCATTTTGGAATCCAATCCAAGTATTTGACCTACAATATCTTTTTTTAATTATATAAAAATGGCAGCATTTCAGAAAATATAAGCATTTCGGAAATTACAGATAGATTATTTTGATATCACATAGTAAAACTCCTGACTGCTAAAAATTCAGCTTTGCCATCACAGGAATAAATTACATTTTAAAATATATTCAAATAGAAAACAGGTATAATTGTAATAATATATCACATTATTACTGTTTTTACTATATTTTGAACAAATAAATGCAGCCTTGGTGAGCAGACTTCTTTTAAAAATGTTACAAAAAATCTTACAATTTGTAATATTCTATGATACAATGTTTTATTTTTTTATTTTCACAGATACATGGGTCAACGTGGCCTTTTTTTCTCTAGGTTGTCAGTTCTGTTGGAAAGAGAGCACTTATATTGGAGAAAGTGAACCTGAAATGAGAAGGGTCTGCAAGAGCCAGATTCATTTGTCGCAGAATGAGGACCAGACACCCGCACATCTGTGACTTCTGAGAACGCCTCGCTTCTTTGCCTTGGTGAATTATATAACACAGGATGGATGTAAAAGCACCAAGTACTGGGAAGGGACTTGAAGCTACTGCTCTAGAGAATTCCATTGAATTATTGATCAGGAACTACTAAGGGTGAAAATATTCAGAGTTTGAAAATATATAGAGTTTAGTCACAAATCAGATGTCGCTACTTCTCACTACCTGAGCAAGAGCGACTTGCAATTAAAGTGAATTTTCAACATCCACACTCCAACATCCACTTACTTTTATAGTGCTCTTTTGTCTCAATTTAATGTCCTTCCTGAATATAAGCATTTTTTTTCTTTCACTGCATACCCATCAAATTTAGGCTGATGATGCAAATGTGATTGGAAATATCAGAGAAAGCTTACCAGAAAGACCAGCCATAGTCCCATGTGTGAGGCCTCCAGTCCTCTGGTCCCAAACTGACTGTGATCTGGAACACTTGCGTGTACATCATGTGAGCCACCATTCCCAGAAGACCTGTTGAGGAATCCACACATGCAATTGGTCATTTCTCACACCGTTGTTGCTCACTGGATAGAAATGGTTTTGTCATTATTTACTCCAAACCTGTATGACTTACATTTTTCTGGGGAACACAGTACAGAGATGATATCTTCTGAACTTCTGAGACTGAATGATTGAGTCATGAATCTCTTCCCATTCTTTGACTCAATGATCCAGCATGGAAAAGAACTATGTGAACATTAAAAAAAATCCCCTTTTGTGTTCCACAGAAAAACAGCATTGATTTGGAATGAGGGTGAGTAAATTAGGACCGGGTTATGGACGTATTTGTATATTTTTGGAACTGTGTACACAATTTACGTCATAGAGATGATATAAACACAGTTACAATACAGATTTTCTCTATAACAAACACTATTAACCTTTGATCCTTTGGATTACAAGACAAAATCCCTGCATTATGTGCAGGTAGAACCTGTTCCCAATCACATACAGTAGGCTGTGTCGGGCGTATCTAGTGTCAAGCCGGGCTCAAAAGCACCGCTGTTGAGGGATAAATAAGGTGCAGTTGTTATGAAACATGTAACTGTAAATCCTCACTTGCATAACATTTGCTTTTTTACCCTATGTTACTTTAAATACAACTTGTTACTCTACTGACAAATATATCACTCTGTTATATAATTATTTTTTTATTTTAACACAATTTCCTCTAATTTTTTCAATGTTCTGTTAACCCAGATTTTACATCAGATTATCTGTTGACCACAACAAAAATGCTTTTCAAATCAATTGAAATTCATTTATATAACTTGCTTTTTAGTTTTTATTGTAACATCAGTTACATTTTCTGGTAGCTTACATGGTTTTGTTTGTGGTGTTTTAGGGTGATTTAGGGTATGTCATGCAGCTGTCCATTTTGGTATGCTTAGTCTGGCTAATTTATACCAAGTGACAGATAAATTTGGACAAAAATATTAGAATTTGATTAGACTGGCAACCTGTGATGTCTACAACTAAATATATGGGAATATTTTTTCTTCCTTTGAAAAGTTTAAAGCCTATTTAGTTTATCCTAACTTGTGTTTAACCGCTGTCAGCTAACCACATGAAGGCTCATCTCTGGATGGGTGATTTCACTCTCTCTCTCGGCTGCACTTGGAATTAAAAAGCATTAAGGCCCCAAATGAACAAGACTATTGGGTATTCAGCAAATCAAATAATCAGAAATTCAAAAAGCAGCAGCTGTTCTGGCTTTCTAACTGCTGAGGTTTACCCATGATGCACTAGACTGTAGAGGGAGAGAGATGTAGTCCAGGGAGACCTCTGTTTTCTCCACATCATCTCATTCTCAAGTCAATGTGTCTCGAGTGAGAAATTAGTAGTTAACAGATTTCACAGAATCTTAATAAAACGTTAACAACAAAAATTAACATTTGAATATCAAGGTCATGTTTTAGATTAATCTGGTCATAAAGTATTATTCTAGAGATAAAAATTAAGTGTCAAATATTCACACACAGATAGATAGATCTAGCCATTACTCCAGTCTTTTGTGTTATCACACTACACTAGAGAGGAACGAGGAGACGCTGGAGAATACTTTAACTAGACTTTAATTCCATGAACCAAGGAAGACAAACTCAAGAACTCAGGATGACGTATAACAGCTGACAGAGAACTAGGGACTGGGAACACTTTAAATACACAGAACAGGATGATGGGATGACAAGACACACCTGGGATCAATGGAAACCACATAGGAAACACCTGGGACAAATTAACTGAATACGTGGGGGACAAACTGGGTCACGGAGCAAAACATACACAAAACAGAGTCTGACATAATGCCTCCCTCCAGAAGGCGTGTCTTCACGCCATATAACATCCAATGGGGAGTGGGGGGCACTCTGGAGGTCCCTCAGGACAGACACGGGACAGTGGGCCTCCAGAGCGGTACCCGTTCGGGGCGCCATGGTGGATCAGGAGCCTCGGGAGGCCAGGGCGGATAAGGGGACTCGGGAGGCCAGGGTGGAGCAGGTAGTTTAGGAGGCCATGGCAGAGCAGCCTCGGCCACGGCCCCGGCCCCAGCCTCTACGGCTGGAGCCTTACTACCCCCCCCCCAAAAAAATACTTGGGGAAATTTACGGGGCTGTACTCGGGGCCTGGAGACCTCCCTGGGCTTAACGGGGGATCAGGAGCCCTCCCTGGGCTGAACTGGGGATCAGGAGCCCT
>NW_015541005.1:532540-535242 GCF_001515605.1 Sinocyclocheilus anshuiensis | reverse complement strand
AGAAGCCCTCCGTGGGCTATACTCGGGATCAGGAGCCCTTCCTGGGCTTAACTCGGGATCAGGGTAGCGCTTACGTGGTGCTGGCACTGGAGGGTGCTCTGGAGGAGCAGGCACAGCAAAGCACTTTCAAGGAGCTGGCACTGGAGTGAGTTTTGGGGCTGGAGCCGACACTGGAACGAGCTCTGGGGCTGGAGCCGACACTGGAGTGAGCTCTGGGGCTGGAGCCGACACTGGAGCGAGCTCTGGAAGGCGCTTACGAGGAGCGGGCACTGGAGGGCGCACTGGAAGGCGCTTACGAGGAGCGGGCACTGGGGCTGGTACCGACACTGGGCCCACATGAACGCTTGGCGGGCTTGCCATATTAATGTCCGTTGGGCTTGCCATATGAACTGCCAGCTGACTTGACTCGGGAACTGCTGGCTGACTTGGGTGAGCCGTGGACGGTGGCGGGCTGGTTCTGGCTCGGGGCAGGACGCTCTCCAGACACTGGAGGATTCCCTCCCTCCAGCTCAGTCCCTTGGTGTCTGGGAGGTCCACGGGGCGATGGTAGTTGGCCCGGTACCAGAACAGCGAGTTTATGGTGGCGTCATCGAGGGCCGTAGCCACGGCGAGCCTGCAGAACTCCCAGGAATACTCGATAAAGGGGAGATCGCGGCAAGCTAGGGCAGAGAACCAAGTGGCAATTTCCATAGCCGTGGGGGAAAAAAAAAACAGGAAAACAAAAACTTCTCAAAAAAAGGTGGAAAAAACAAACGCGAGGAGAAGTCGCCGCTCACTTTATGTATCGGTCCGCTGTTCTGTCACACTACACTAGAGAGGAACGAGGAGACGCTGGAGAATACTTTAACTAGACTTTAATTCCATGAACCAAGGGAGACAAACTCAGGATGACGTATAACAGCGGACAGAGAGCTAGGGACTGGGAACACTTTAAATACACAGAACAGGATGATGGGATGACAAGACACACCTGGGATCAATGGAAACCACATAGGAAACACCTGGGACAAATTAACTGAATATGTGGGGGACAGAAACTGGGTCACAGAGCAAAACATATACAAAACATGGAACAGAGTATGACAAGTGTCACATGATCCTTCAGAAATCATTTTAATATGGTGCCCTTGGTGATATTTCTTATTATTATCAGTGCTGAAAACAGTTGTGCTGCTTAATATTAATATAAAGAATAGCATTTATTACAAAAAAAAAATGTTTGTAACAATGTAAAGACTTTAATTTCACTTTTGATCAATTAAATGTATCCTTGCTGAGTACAAGTGTTTATTTCTTTCTTTCAAAAAACATTCCTACTGACCAAAACTTTTTAACAGTACTGGATAACTGGAAGTGTTGCCGTTTTAAAAACGACTCAGGTAAAATTGTAGGAAATGTCTCAAGAAACAGTATTTTGTTTCTTTGGTATCATTTAAAAGAACTCTCAGCACCATTACCAAATCAATAACCAATTCTGACTGACTGCTGAGGTTCTGCAGAGATTACAAATAATACTTTATGAATTATACAAGCCCAAAACTTTCTTTTGTCACCATCATTTGTGACTGTGGTGAGACCGAACAGGCTGTGCATCTTTGTATGGGTGCTAAATGTAATGAAGTAATGCACAATTAGTTTCTCTAAGTGTGAGGTGGGGACAAGGGTGGAGGCCTACCTGACAGCACAGTGAAGACTGCGGCAAAGGCGTTCAGTTTGAGTCCATCGATCACGTTACTGGAGTGAAAAAGCTCCAGGCACATCAGACTGAAGCCAACGACCAGCAGCATGATGTATAGCACCTCAGACACAACTGACAGCCAAAGGACACCTGCAATACACACACACTGGTGAGCAAAGCGCTCTGCTGTTGCCCCATAATTCTCTCTGTCGCTTTTATTCACACGGTCAGATTCGAGCGGGAATTTAACAACTCGCCCCCTGCATATAAATGGACATGCTTTGGACACATTTTTGTATAGTTCTTCTTTATGTTGAGTTCAGCTGGCAAAGAGCAGATGGGTGTTTTGAGTTCATTAAGGTCACTAAGAGATATGAGCATCCATCTCTAATAACCGCTCCAAGGATTTTGAAAAATGTTAAACAGTGAAATGATATGACTTAAAATTAATAAATATTTCTAGGTAACTAATCAAATAAGCAAATCTGTAAAACTGATTGTGTGACTCGTTATACAGATGGCCAGATGCTCTTTGGATCAGCTCAAATCATGCTGGAGAACGTGATCATCAGGTTTTACATAAACCTCCACAGGTCCTGCAGCTGCAGTTTAAACGTTTGAGGTCAGTAAGATTTTTAAATGTTTTTGAAAAAAGTCTCTTATGCTCACCAAGACTGCATTTATTTGATAAAAAACACAGTAAAAAAAAAAAAAAAAGTAATATTGTGAAATATTATTGCAATTTAAAATGGTTGTTTTCTACTTTAGAATTTTTTAAAATGTATGGTAAAGCTGAATTTTCATCAGTCAGTACTCCAGTCTTCAGTGACCTTTAGAAATCATTAATATGCTGATTTGATGCGAAATTTAAAAAAAATTATTATGACAAATGTTGGAAACAGGTGTGCTGCTTAAAGGGGTCATATGATGCGATTTCAAGTTTTCCTTTCTCTTTGGAGTGTTACAAGCTGATTGTGCATAGATAAGATCCCTGAAGTTGCAAAGACTAAAGTCTCAAATCCAA
>NW_015541005.1:521205-532518 GCF_001515605.1 Sinocyclocheilus anshuiensis | reverse complement strand
GCGGATGATCTAGTGCTGCTGTCCCCCCCAAAAGTCTGTCTACAGCAGCACCTGGAGCTCCTGCACACCTTCTGTCAGACATGGGCCTTGTCAGTTAACCTGAAAAAGACTAAAATTATGATATTCCAAAAAAGGGCCCGTTACGAAAATCAAAATTACAGTTTAAAATTAAACAACATGCCCTAAATACACAAAATAATGATCTTTAAAAAAGCATCATATGACCCCTTTAATATTTCTGATTTTTTTTTTAATTAATTTGTAACATTAATTTACTGTAACTTTTGATCAATTAAAATCATCCTTGTTGAATATAAGAGTGAATTTCTTTAAACAAACAAAACAAAAACACTGACCCCAAACTTTTGAACTGTTGTGTATATTACAATAATAATAATAAAACAGAGAGAGAGAGAGAGAGAGAGAGAGAGAAATGCAAAATAGAAGCATTTGGACTTTGTATGTTGTATACAACAAAAAGGAGTAAAGAAATGCATAAACATTCCTGAGTACTTATTAGAAGTCGATTTTCTCTTTAGCCGCAATTTAAAAACAATGCTGCCCTTGTGTATTAAAAGAATGTTTAATCTCTATTTTATTTTATTTATAAAGGTATTTTTGAGAGATTAGGGAAACATAACTGTATCCATCAGACTGACTCCAGGGTGTTTCCATAACAGCAATCAGCTCCTCCTAATTAGCAGAAATCCCATTCGCCCCAGAGCTTCCTCTGAGGAGAGCTCTGAAGAGATAGCAGAGGTTGTTTTGGTCTGAGAACATAACACTATTTTGCTTACTTTCAGCATTCAGAGTTCACCTTACAGTCTAGTCTGCTGCTACACCTGTGCTCCTCATTATCCACAGTGAAATTTGGCTTCATTTGGGGCTTCTCAACGCATTCCCTCACACACGTTGAATAAAAGATGACAGACTTTGAGAGAAACGCAGGTGGTGAGTGATTAAAGCATTTTAATCTGAAATATGATGGCATTATGTCATATTAATGTCTGGAGTGTTTGTCTTCAAGAGTTCAAACACAACGGGGCACCTTTGAAAGTCCGCCCTACATTTTTCAGAGGCAACTATAAACAATGTGTCAATTTTCTCGGGGGGCTCCTTGAGGCGGTCCCAGAGAAAAGCACTGTTTGAGGGCTTGATATTGTCTGAGCTATGGCGTCACTGAGACAGGATAGAGACAGAAGCACTATATCTTCTGAGCATATTCGGTAGTTATAAATCAAATTTCTCACTCTAATTTTTGCACAAACAATTTTTTGACAAGCTTCTGTACAAGACAACACTTAGATAGAGGCGTGAATCTGAAAACACTTCAATCATAATTCACTACCATCACTCTTCGGCTGATTCCACAAATATCAAATGAGCTTATCACTGGAGACCTTGAGAGTCAGTCATGACTTAAAAGATAAAAACCGGGGTCTAAAGAGAACAGAGGATGGAGTAGTTTGCCTTGCAAATGTTCTCCCCTGAAACTGTGGCAGATGTAATTTGCAAGCAAAATTCATTTTCCTTTTTGATTGCGGAGTATTATCTCCAGATTTGTTCAAGGCCAGATGTATTATGCAGCAGTCCCCTGAACTGAAAAAAAAAATCCATATTCAAAATGATATTTCCCCTGTGAAGGCTTTGCCACCGCGAAGAAAACATCAACAATAAAGCATGCCATTAAAAAGATTTTTAGTAAAGGAACACATTACGTTATCAAACGTAACCTCAAAGAAAAGTAACATTTGTAGTCAATATTGGATCAGATTTTTGTTTGTGGGTGTTTCTTCAACTACAGGTCCGGTGGACATTTAGAAAATAAACTCAATATTCACACTTTTACTGTTTAATTTGTATGCTAACAGTGTAGACACACAAGTTTCACATTTTCTGTTACATTTTTACAGTATCACACCTCAAATTATGTATTGTGTTTATCAGCATTCTGTATGTCTTTTTTTACATTTTTGGAAAAATAACCTTATGTATCCTAAATATTTCCACACTTTTTTATTACTAGGCTGATTGGAAATTATGCACTGAAAACAATCTCTTCACAAGTGATATTTCCTTTGACTTTTCTTTGTTTTAGATCAAGTTTAAACCTCATTTATAATAGATTTTCAGACTTTAAGATGAAAGGTCTTGGCCTGGGACTAGAATAATAGTATAAATTATACATAAAAGGTATTTGAAAAGCATGAAAAAAATTTCCCCAGGTTAAATGTGACCTTCATAGAGAACAATATTGAAATCTGTTATACAAATGAACACCTGCCACATAAAAGTGTCTGCTGAAGAAACACCCTCACCCTCTACTAAAGAGTGACATTGCAGCAGAGGCTTATCATTGTTATTATTACACACTTTTTATTCATAGAACAGTGGAAAGAAGAAAATAAATGATTGAGAAGGGGACAGTATAAGGAAATGTTCTAAGCAGGTTCACATGTCCTATAACAGGGCACAACTCTTATACACTTTTTACTAGTGATCGACCGATATTGATATTTTATAACCGATACCGATACCAATTATTTGCGTGTTTATGTGCCCGATAACAGATATGCAGAACCGATATATATTTACTGTTATAAAGTAAATAAATGACTGAGTGAAGTAAGCCCATACTTCACTTTGGTTTTTCCTCCTTTCAGTCATCTTAAAAAAAAAAAAAAGTGTTGAAAATTACCAGTCTTTCATGTTAAATTTAATCTTCATATTACAATAAAAAAAAAAACATTTTATTTAAAGCATCAGCAGCAACACTAATATTAACAATAAGCAAAATAAATGTAGAAGGTCTAATGTTTTCAAATGGAGAAAAGAAATAAATAAAAGGAGTCATATCAACTTCATTTTAAACTACAGTTTTAGTAGGTTTATAAGCGGTTTAATAGGCTTAAGAGTGAAGAATAATTCACTGGATAATGTTAATTCACTGAATAATATTCTCTGGAATATTGAAATATAACAAACAAAACCTTGTATTTTATTGCATTTCTCAACTGGCATGTTATATCAGAATTAACAATAATGTTTTTGTCGTTCTAGATTAGGAAATGCCTGCTGACAGCGCAGTTTATCTATGCATTTACACAGAACTATACTCAAACTGCGATCGTTCGAGGAGATAATAAATTAATTTCCATAGAGATGTATTTATTTAGATGTTTATTATCGAAATAATGATTATATAGTAAATGATATCCGATTATTGTAAAATGCTTAAATATCGGGAAAATATCGGTAAATCGATATATCGGTCGATCTCTACTTTTTACATAACAGTTTGCCATACTTAAAGCACATAACCTGTACTGGCCTGCAGAATGTCAACATTCACTCCAACATGCGTACATCAGTCAACGTACCATATATGTAGCATGCATCAAATAATAAAGCAAGGATGCTCCAAGGCGGACATAAGAGATCCGTCATTTGTAAGTTTCGGTGTGTGCTGTCGCACAAGCCTGAATGGCACTCTAATGACAGCCATTACTCACCTCTCTCAGATGCCGGGGCCAGATCAATAAAACTCCTGCATTTCTCACCTGGAAAGACACAAGACAACCGAAGAGTTAACATCTGTGCTCTACAAGCTCTTTTTGTGTACTGAGAGTCAGAGGGCTCAGCTTCATCTTTACAGTGCTGTTTTCCAGTGATAAGACAGCTTTAGCAGTCAGCTTCCCCTTGGATCAATCCATCACTTTAGTTTTTGTCTTAAGTGACATCGTGGTGTTTCTTAGTGTTAGCCTATATGTATTTTTTGCACACTCATTGCTTGTTAAATTGATAGCATACAGCATGCTTTTCTTGTAACTAATCGCAATCATAAAAATGTGTAGAGTCTGTACTTGCCTCGATAAAACAAGTAAACCAATTGTCTGTGGTCTAACCAAAATAACTGTTGTAATTAAGATTGTCCTATGTGTCTCTGGGCTAGAACATAAAGAGTTTTTGGTGCATTCTCTCAAATTGGACTTTTAATTAAACTGGTGAGGATCATTTGAGACTCAAGGCCATTTCTTCATAAAACTTCAGTCTGCAACTGCAAGTTTGAATAATAATCTTGCCAGTGCAGGGGTGAAAGATGCTAAGCTTTGCTTAAAGGACAGAGGTCAGATAGAAGTGAGAGATGATCCAAAGTAGCATGATAATGTGAAGACAGCAACATTTTAAACCATTTCTTTTGTGTCTATATGTGGCTCAAATTTCTCTTACAGTGTGGCCCAGTTCAAAGAATGTAATAAATATATTAGCAAGCTGCGTAAGTCTGCAGACACAACACTCATAATTCCAGGCTTGTCAGACTCAACAAAACTTTATGTACGGCATCGTCTACATTACAGATCCCACAAGCTTTTCAATGTTTTATTACCTTAGGAAATCAAGATTTAAAGTAGCATTTAAAAACTTGGCTAAAGTTCAAAAGCAGTTCAAATGAATGCCGATAAATTGCACCACTAAAAAGCCGGGAAGAATGAGACTTTTGAAGGTTCAATCAGTGAAATCAAAACAAAGGATATACCACTTGTGGTTCCTTACAGAGACCTGCCCTGTAGTGACAGCAGAAGTAAAGAAAGAATCAAACAGAAAGTAGTTTAGAGTGTGACTGATCACACATTAGGTTGCCATTGAACATGACAGGGAGTCATATTCTGGATTTCATATTCTGGACCTTCTAAGTGCACTTCTTTTCTCATTACGTCTCCCTTGAGCTTTTTTCTTCAGTAAATAAGGTCCCTGGAGGGAGTATAATCCTTCTGCAAGGCAGATAAGTGGCCCATGGTAACCTCTCCTCAATTTAAATAAGGAATCTAACTGCACCGGAGAAATACATTAACCGATTCCAAAAAGGCCGGTGATGCAAGAACATGAGTAATTGAATTTCTAGTCAGCTTTATTTCACCAGTTAGGTGAGGCACTTGTGGTAATCATTTCATTTATATCAATAAAATGTAGAATGATACATTTTAGTCCCCTTTTCTGATACAGACTTATCTGTAAACTGGTCAGATTTGAATAGAGCTATTTTAAATCTTAAAAAGAAAAGCTGTCATTTCAAAGTTTCCAGAGGTGACTTATTCAAGAAATCTATGTGCAATTTACACTAATCTATATGCTTTTAGCATTTAAATACTTAATCTTAGGCACAACGTGATGCAATTGTATCACATGCATATTGAGAAGAATATGCTATTCATTTTCCAATGCCTACCCTGTGGGAATCAGAATGACATGGGCTGGCTCACTCATTATGGATCTAAAAGCTGTAATCATCTCCATTCAATCCGTTCCTGTTCTTCCAATATTCCATACAAATAAAGCCCCCTGGCTTTTGATCGACCTCTAATGTGTTTAATCTGCTATCTGAGGCAGGTTGAGGGTAATTGCATTGGTAATGAGAGTGGATGATTTGATGGCCATTAGCATTATTATGTGGTACTGTATGATCAGGCAATGGGCAAAGAGAAGAGATCTTTAAGTATGATTTATTAATTAGCACTCTACATTTTCATGCCGTCTATGAATTTGTCTTTGCCACTCCACCGCCGGAACTATCAGTCAAATTCTTGGACGTTTTAGTCACTTTATAAATCTTTTATTGATGGCTCTGCAGTTTAGGCAGTTAAACTGCTTCTGTATTTACAAGAAATGGATTCAAAACATCACCAAGATGTTAAGCGAATTGATAAAAGCAACTGACAACCGACCAGTTGTCAAAACCATCTTAACTTTTGTTTTACTTTTTATGTTTTTTTCTACTGATGCACTGGTAAATCTGGAAGGTGATACTGCATTTACAAATGTTATAGGTTTGGAATATTATGTTAATGATGATGATAAATCATTACGCAAAAATTGAGCTGAGCTACTTGTGTGGATGTCTGATGAGTTTTCAGCACAAAGCTTGTCTGACACTGTTGTCAGATTAATCATAAATCCCATTGATCACTAAATAGAAGAGGGTGTCAACAGCAATGCTGACAAAAATAGAAAAAAAACCTCACTGAGCCACATAACTTAATCCTCATCAGCGTAACACACACTGACCTCTCGCTCCCTTGACAAAGTCTGTTGGATTAAATTGAATACAATACTAAACGTTCTGTTTATGTCTGTGTATTAAAGACATTATGTCAGCATGTCTGAGAACAATGATCTGATCTCATACGACTTTAAACCTGGCAACCCTTGTTCCTGGATTTATCTGGTGACCTTGTAGTGCACTGTCATAATGAAATGATCTACAGAATTTACTTTTGACTTCTTTTTTCTTGTCAAGCTTTGCATTGACCTTAAACTCAAAGATTAAGATAGCATGTTTTTTTAGTTTTTTTTTTTGTGAGGAATAAAATATTTTTAAGATAAACTTCTTCAGCATGTTCTTGAGACTGAATAAATAAAGCTTTTCTCTTGGAAAACAGAGGGTTTTTTTTTCACATGATTGATGGTACACTCTAAAAAATTTAACTTTGGGTCAAATTTGGACTAACCCAACTTTTGGGTTAAAAATGTAATGTAAAAATTTAACCCAACAGTTGGGTTAGTCCATATTTGACCCAAAGTTGGGTTGAAACAACCCAGCATTTTTTAGAGTGTACCAATACTATATTGTGCAAGTAAAGATTTCTTCACTTCTTTTTCCACTGTAGTTTATTTGGACATTAAAGCACTGGTTTTCTCTCTGGACATAAATTTTAAAGATTATTCTGAAAAACGATTTAATTAAACGTGAAGAAGCAAAAGACAGTCGCATTTTCCTTTCATATTCTATTCCTTTTGCAGGACAATCTTGATGTGCGTTTACTAACCAATAACTCCAGATGATCTAACATAGAATTCATGAAAAACGGACCTGTCTGATTAAAAAAACATTTTAGAGAGGGCATCCTTTAAAAATACGAGGCTATGCAAGAGCTGCTTATTTCACTGTGTTCCATGGGGAACGTGGTTATCTAATGGCGCCTTACCAAGTTCCTCAAAACTCATTGAGAGTAAGTAAATCCTGACAGATGTTTCCAAAGCTGCTGGCACACAACCATTCCCTCCAATCCATTGCGCAACACATTCACACTGCTTTACACACGACATGTTGTCGTTTCCCCAGCACAAGAACACTAATTTCATTATATAGAATTTGATTTGTGATGATGTTAATGAATGCTAATGGACGTTAATTGACAGATAGAAGGTTCTTTTGTTTAACGTAGCTTTTCACCTACATGTCTAAAACAATGAACTGAAGTTTTTACTATAGCCTACTGGACAGTAGCCTACATGTTATAAATTAAAACGTTTCGGTAACACTTTAGGTTAGGGACCAATTCTATCAACTAGTTGCTATTAGAATGCATATTACTAGAGAATTGGCTGGTTATTAGTACTTATAAATCACATATTAATGCCTTTTTCTGCATGAACTCTAGATCTCCTACCCAATACTTAAACTTAACAACTACTTTACTAACTATTAATAAACAGCAAATTAGGAGCTTGAATTGTGAGAACTGAACAAGTTTAGTTCCCAAACTAAAGTGTGACCAACGTTTCATACGTTTTCTAAATGTACATAAAAAAGAGGTAGATAGCACGTAATAACAGCACTCTTTACATTGATTTACACCGTTTAGGGATACATTTCAAAGTACTTTAACGCCTAGAAGACAAATGAAATGTAACGGACTTAACGAACTCTCACCTCCTCCATGGATATTCTCCTCACACGAGTACCAGATCCCTGTGTGAAAATGCCTAAAGAGAAATCGGTCGTCACCCGTTTCCCAGCTATAGTGAACTTTACTCGGGTCTGTCTCGTTTACCCCATAGTCAATACAATTATGCCGTCTTTCTTTACTGCAGTTGGGTTTGGGGACCCGCTGAGTCCCTTCGCACCAGTAGGTCGTGATGAACGCCGTCGTTGAGAATAAGAGTGCCAGAAGATTTAACCCCACAGACAGCAGAGCACGGCATTTTCGAGTGGTCTTCATAGTCCTATAAGAAGTGGCTCACACACGTGAATGAGTTAATTCAAACTGGGCTGAAAAATCTTGATTGGTGTGAGGAAAGTGCAGCGGTTGCGCTCACCTCACCTCTGCTCACTGGCCCGAAGTGACAGCGACAGGTTCGATCCTCACACATATGAAATGAGCGTCACTCCTCTGGCGCGTGGAGACAGACGTGACTCAAGTAAGAAAGATCTCTGAGGCATCTTTGAGACAGACACTCACGCTGCCAACTGCTCTCTCTCTCTCTCTCTCTCTCTCGCTCTCTCTCTCTCTCTCTCTCTGCGCGCGCGTCTCCCTTTCCTATTATTTATTTAATTCTTGCTCTGCTGTCTGGTAGGCTATATCTTGACTTATGTGAAACTGTTTTTGGCACCTCTTGGTATCATGAATCTATTTCCTTAAAGTATGGGTCAATGACGTCAGTGTGCGAATTATTTCGCGACTTGCAGATTTGCAGTCGACTTTTTTTATGGGACTTATAGCCAATGCTTGAAGTGGGGAAAAAAAGAAGTGCCGGTACTCACCCACCCCTTATTTATTTATTTATCTATCTTTTATATTAAATAACTACTTTTTAATTTTCATAATTCACAATGTAGGCTGTGTATAGTGCCACAACCAATCAGTGATTAATCCGTCTAACTAATTTTTAACTAACGCCACTGGAAAAGCATGGAATTTACGAAAAAAACTGCGGATTTTTTTTATTTAATTTTGTCACACTTGAGCATGGAGCACACACAAAAAAATTGAGTCGATTCGAGGATTCGATGTGGGTGTGATAAAAAAAGTAACAAAAGTGTCCCTCGCAGGTCATTTTGACCCGGCCATAGGAATGAATGGAATGTCCGAAAAAAACAGCATTTTTTTTATTTATTTGATTTTTTTTTACTATATAAAATCTGACACAATCCAGAAAAGATGCATACCCAAACAAAGGGCTAAGACTGCAGAATGTCCCCAACTCACATACCCCCCCCCTCCCACACACACACACACAAACACACACATGGCACACACACTCCCATTGAAATACATTATAGCATTTATGATGTTTCTGCTGGGAAATGACTGTCATTTTGAATTTTTTTTTTTTTTTTTATTTTTTTTTACTTAACACAGTTAAATTTGAGTGATGGGGTGGAGACCAATGAGTTTATATCATATTTATATTTAGAAATGTATCTTTTATATTTATTACATATTTATGAAACTGTATGAATATGCATGTGTTTGGATTAAAATTCAGTATCAATTTCATTTCATTTTTTTTTTTATTTTTTTTACAAAATATAGGTTTTTTTTAATGTTTTGATATATATCTGAAAGCCTTGAGATATATCTGAAAGCTTAATGAAGCCTCAAGTTGGTGTAGTTTTAAAGATTTCACTTGTTTGGCTCATTTAAGAATCTCCATAGGATTCAATAGGCCCCTCTAGTGGCTGTAATCATAAAATGCAATTTTATGTCATTTTTCCCCACCAGATGGCATCAGAGACACTCAGTCAGGGTGCGAATTAACATTTGTGTCATTTTTGGCCTTTGGGTCATTTTGACCCACGAGGGACACTTTTGTTATAGGTTCGGGAGGGACGTATGAGGGTTTTAAACAAACATTTTCAATACAAATAACCATAAGTCAAGCTGCGATACCAAACAGGACCACAGGGAGACACCAAAGACCCCTAAACCTCCACTGGATACATTCAGAATCGCTAAACTTCTTACCACCGCATAACACCTCAGCCAGGCAGCGTCCATTATAAAACATTCTTGCTTTTAATCCAAATACACAATGAAAAGAATCATTTTCTGACATCTGGACGTGAGTCACTATTCTCTCCACAATCTCAGATTAAATTGGCTGTGTTTTTCTCTGCATTAGCGCTGTTTTGTCCAACTGTTTGAATTCGCTTACTGGATCCTTGGACTTTCCAGGAGTTTATCGGTTTCCATTGATGATCGCAAAAACCTGCTTCTTTTCATTTTTAAGCTATTGTTTTCGTTATAGTGTACTGATTCAGATTAATAATTAATTATTATTCTACTTCTCCTGACATGCTCTTGCACCTCACAATTTGGCTGAAAGGATAACAGTAGCATATAGTGAAACAGGACAGCGCCCAAACATCCTCACATTATATTATTTCTTTGAAAATGTATATGAATTCTTCATCTTTTTAAAGAAGTTGACGCAAACATGGGTTTATCAGTGTTTTTCTATTGTGTTATACGTGTATGCCTTTGGACTTAAATGGACTGAGTTGTTTTATGCATTTTTGTGATTACAAATAAATGGAGCAGCCGTGACTGAACAAGTATGTTTTCTTATGTACAAGTATGTTCTCCCGCAACCTTTGGGTTACGAGTCCGACTCTCTAACCATTAGGCCACGACTTCCCAAAATTGTTTAATCGTAAATCATTGGTAAAATATCGATGCTGGAGACTTTTAAAATCTTTATAAGGACGAAACGTCCGCTTCTGTCAAGTTCGTTTTTGTGATAGTTTTCATTTATTTATCCCCTCGCTGGTGAAATGATGCTGTGTGCCGTTTGCTTCAGAGAGGCATGTTTAGTGCGGGCTTTTAGAGTAGCGCTGGTCCAACTGTGGAAGTGCAGCATTGGCTCGTTGTTAGCCCTGGCTCGCACTGGCCAAACAGTGGAAAAGCGAAAACCCCTGCGGTAGACCGACTCCGCTTGCATTCATTCACGCGATTTGTCGAGATGAGAGGTGACCCCTCCTGATAGTGTGATTTATATACTGTTATTTCACCAGACACTGACGCTTTAGTCTCAGCCTCAGACGTCACGTCCACAGACCGTTGGCTAAACGTCTGATGCATATGGCACACAAAAGTGGAAACACTTCAGGAGTTTCGAAGTCGTCATCGGATTGGTTGAATTATACAGGATTTCCGGGAGACATGCGTGTCACGTTCTTTAACGTTCCGCCTGGAAACAAAGATGCCGTGACGCCAAACCCCCTCACGAAAGAAGAAAGCCGCCGTTGTAGGGTATCAGACTGAATCAGACAATTTAAGATTCGATCAAGAACATGGTTGAAACACGAGGAGCCGAATTCCACAGAAAGACCCAAGACACAGGATGTTCGTAAATCAGATCCTGGCGCCACAAGCCTGAAGCAAGTCCACCAACTAGCAGCTTTGAGTACCTCACAGCATTTAAACAAAAGAACATTTATTGACAATTCCAAGGAGATTGTCAATTTTGGGGCAAGTAATCAAGATTAATGGTCAGAGATGCACAGCATGACCATCACATGTAAACCAGTGA
>NW_015541005.1:519177-521170 GCF_001515605.1 Sinocyclocheilus anshuiensis | reverse complement strand
AATTGAGAAATATCCCTTACACCGTGTTTACAACTGTGACGACGAGCGCTTATCAGGATCAACTAAATGCTAGATTCTCAAAAGTATGTACAATATTTAAAGTTCGCGGCACAGAATTTTTAAAATACGTCTGAGAGTTTTACACACCGGTCTGCTATTGTGGCGCCATTTCCACGGCCGCGAAACGTGCCGCTGAACGAAATGAACTGTGATTGGTTGTTTGACATGTCGGTCAAATGGCCTCATGAGCGGGCCTTGGCCAAAGAAAGCTGCCATGGATTCCAGACCTTCCGAGCTATAATTGGTCAAAACACCATTTGGGATGTGGCCAACAACCCGGTTTAAATACTCAGGACACCATCAAATTATGCTTTTAGCATGCTTTTTAGCTTTTTGCTTTTTGCTTTCCAGACCTTCAGCCGTCAGTCTGAAGGTCTGGCTACGCGAGACTACTGACGCTTTAACTCTGAGTACCGGCAACATGTCAGAAGTGCCAGTACGCACAAAAAAGTGGCAGTACGCTAAAGACTAAAATACAGAAGTGCTGGTACTGCGTACGGTGTGTACCGGCCCACTTCAAGCACTGCTTATAGCCTATTAGTAATTTTTGGTGCACAGATAAAGTTGTTCTTTTGCGGCTCAAGCACAGTTAGCCAACCCTTAAAGGGTTAGTTCACCCAAAAATGAAAATTCTGTCATTAATTACTCACCCTCATGTCGTTCTAAACCCGTAAGACCTGTGACCTGTGATATTCGGAACACAAATTAAGATATTTTTGATTAATTCTGAGAGCTCTCTGACCCTCCCATAGACAGCAATGTAATTACCACGATCAACGTCCAGAAACATAGCAAGGAGATCGGTAAAATAATCCACGTGACATCGGGTTCAACCATAATTTTACGAAGCTACTAGAATATTTTTTGCACGCAAAGAAAACAAAAATAACAACTTTATTCAACAATTCTTCTCCTCCGCGTCACCCTGGTGCCATTTTGGAGAATATCCACTGAACGTAAGAAAGTTTTTCTTTGCCTATTTTTGCGTATTTTGTGTATACACAACTTTATTCACACACACATTTATAAACTTAAATTTATACAACTGCATACAGAGATTACATATAATACCATAAAATAGATTATAGGCCTAGATTTGTGGGAAAACCTCTTCTTTTTATAATCTTGAACATCTTTATTTATCATTGACCCTTTTAGAAAGATAGCCCTGTTAAGAATTCATTATTTGTGGCTATTTGGCTCTTTTATACAAACTTAATTTTATGGGTATTTTTATATGCCCTGTATAAGAGCTTTGAATCTACAAATTCTTTACCAAATTAGTGTGTATAGAGCAAAATCAGCTTTTATTGATTTAAACACAGACCTCTGTCTCAGACAGACCACTCACAATGAGAATTCATCACATATAATTTTATGGTTCCTCCTTAATCAATAAAATGGTGTATGAGCTGCACTCTGCTAAAGGGTGAAATATCTCACAGGGCTCAGGCTTGTCGTATATTGTGAGCATTATATCTTAGCATTATGTTGTAATTTATTCAACAGGAATTAAATTTCATATCTGGAACTAAACCTGTCATAACTGTAACTCTTTAAATACCAAGTTTTTTGCACTTATAGTTAGACATGCTATGGCAGTAACAAAACATAAGTTGTAATTTAAGGCATATAAACTTATTTTATCATGTGAAGGGATTTGCTGCCACAACATGCTACGTGTGTGTGTGTGTGTGTGTGTGTGTGTGTGTGTGTGTGTGTGTGTGTGTGTGTGTGCTGGTATGTATGGTTTATGAGGACACAAATGTGTATAATGACATGGGTACTACAACGTAAACATGGTTTATGAGGACACTTCCTGTAAACTTCCATCATAAAATACCATTTCTACCCCACCATTTCCAGCTAATCTTTTCTTTCTTAGAAAATTCAGTTTGTACAGTATAAAAACCATTATGCCTATGGAGAGTCC
>NW_015541005.1:493624-519155 GCF_001515605.1 Sinocyclocheilus anshuiensis | reverse complement strand
AGATTTGTGTTCAGTGATTACGAGGGTTAGAGCTTCTGGTGGTCATCTCCATTAGGATGGAGAGCATGGCCCAGCTGTCCGCTAATGTTTTCTTCGTGGCCATTTCCATTTCTTAGCAGAAGCCTCGAAATCCATATTTCTGTCATCTTACACAAGCATCCCTTAATCACTGGAATACAACAATACACTGTGTGTCTGTCATGAGATTTCTGAGCACCAAAAAACAAAATCTTGCCATTGTTTATTGGGAAAAACAAAAAAAACAAGGACGCCCTTCTTGATAAGCCATAGCAAATTGAGCTTAACACGCTGACAAACAGGCAGGTGGTAGTGTCGCTTCTCCGGCTGTCAATTCGAATTAAATTTTGCTCAGTCATGCCTTCAGATCCCACTAAAACACACTCGACAAACAAGATCTTCAGTAGCAAGGGATGCTCTGCATGCTCACTCAAACACTTGATACAATGTGACATTGACATCCACCATTCTGACCATGGATCTTGACAGACAGATTTGGCCTCTCTTCTGAACCATTCTGATCAGATAACTGTTGTCGGCTTAATAAAAACAGACCATGTCTTGTTCTTTGTCAGTGCATTCATTCAAACCCCTCCCTTTTGGTTCTGAGGTTTGCTGAGTTATTATTGCCACAAACCATACTGTCTGGACTGCAATATTATATAAAAGCAGTCCACGTCACCACCAGTCCCTTCAAACAAATCACGCCTCGAATTGTGCACAACGGCCAATGAAATGCTGCTTGCTGTGAAAGTAATCTAGGAATCCATTCCACAGTCAGGAGTCATTTTCAAAATACCATTTCCATCAAATTTGTATGGCATAAACTGGGGAAGTCCATTATTTTGAGAGGTTAATGATATTTATGCAAATTGAAATGTGATGGATTTGGACAAAATGATGATAACGGCTGTGTCTAGAGGCCTGGTCGTTCCCATTTCAGTAGAAACTAGTACAAGATCTGACAACACTGGGCTTACAAGGCAACCTAAATTCTTGTTTTTGCAGGCATTTCTGATAATTGTTATGATTTTCACCAATTTTGTTTTATTTGTTTATTTCAGAAGTTTAGCAGAGAGAGTACAGACTGGCCTGTTTAACTAAATTTAAATCTTAATTGTGCTACATTATGCATTCTCTATGTGCTATGTATTCGGTTTATTAATAGGTGAGGAAGACTCATTCATATTCTGTTCATACAAATGCAGACTGTCTCCCCAGGTAGTTACCAGAATTGCCGTGATTAACCTAACAGCATGATCAGACGGCTCTTTTCCTCCTCTCATCTCCTCGTTCCTGACCATTAATGCATTAACGACTCTTGAACTCAGACACAAACTGTTAAGTTCACTCTGTGAGTCTCTATTGATTTCCAAGATACCTTGGACCTGGATGCGTCACGAGGTTGCAATGAAATTATCAGAGGTATGTGATGCGTAGCATACATTTTTTTATCATATAAAATTTTTCCCCACTTTTATGCCAGTAACAATCATATGTTAGTTTTTCATGAACATTTTCCATACTCTGTCTGACCTTGATAATGTTTGCTATTGCAGCTCTATGAAAAGCACCCTTTTTGTTGTTCTAACATATTGGCTGTGGGTTTGCTGTCAATATGTATATTTCTGGATGTTTCCTCAGATGGCAGCAGGTGACTGTCTTTATGAGTGAGTCATTGCTTCATTCATTAAACCAATTTGTTAACTGAAACACTAATTCGAGACATGTGACTGTCTTTATGAGTGAATCATTGAATCATTAACTGACTCACTCAAAACATTGATTCTTACAGTAACAACTCAGTTTGGAACTGTTTTGTCCAAGCAAAAATACACAGTAACTGACAATATTGTATATGAATGCACATTTGTAATGTGCCATAATACTGTTAAGATCAGACTAAGATGCAAAACTCTTATTGTTTATTCCTCTGGTGTTTAGGAGTAATATTGTCTATCCTGCATTCTCAGTATGAAGGCATGTTTTGATGCAATCTGATGTAACAAAGTTGTCATCTTTGCAGCTACTTTCGATAATTTCTCTTTTTCAACTTGAGAGGAAGTTTTGAGTCCTGAAATTCACAGTATCTTCTCATACTATATCAAACTCATTACAAAAGATTAAGACAATTTTGATTTGACGTGTTTTGACCATGACTGGACTAAATAACATTTGCTCTGATATGAGAGTAGGTTAGCACCTGAACGGTGGGTGTTTTTAATCTGCCGTGGGAACAGCTGTTGGCCTGTCTTATCCCATAACCTCTGAAGGGGCAGAGAAAAAGGTGTTGACAGATGTTTATGTGTCATCTTTACACTTCTACAGATGCCCAAAGTCAACGGCTCAAATTCATGCCATCCCTGGTACTTGCTTCCTCCTGATTGCGCCTGGCATTGATTTAATTTTTACATCCTGTTATTATTAAAACAGTTCATTCTGTCTTGATTTTAAATAAACAATTGAATTTTTAAAAAAGAAAAGTAAATGTCTCGGTCTAAATAGCAGCCATATGGTGAGAAAGATCAGACTATAACATTATCTAAGAACCTACCACCACAGATGGACCAAGAATCCGTAGTCCTAGGGATGAAGACTGCAAACAAAGAATTGTTTACCCCACGTATTTCTATTTTAAAGCATCTGTGAATGTCAACTGTTATGAGCATGATGACTCAGCTTCATAAACACTTCATATGGGAATCTTATTGGATTCGCAGATGAATGTGCATAAATCTCATCCCTTGTGATGTTTCAGGTGCACATGTTGTTCTTCATCCTCCTTTAATTCAAATCTTTTGAAGTGTCGCCATACAAAAGTTCCTCGGGAGGCTTTTGTGCTGTCTCATTCCACAGTTCCTCCCTGACTCGTCAGATGTCCTTGCCCCGGCCATTCTCTGAACCTCTATTTCACAGATGGTACGGCACACAACAAGAATGATCTTCTGGTGGGCCGTGTTCATTTCTGATTTAGGAAGAGAGGGAGCAAAGTAAACAAGCTCGGTGGCATCCATCAACGTGGTGGCCTGAGAGTGGAAAGGTGGCGTAAATCTGAAGCCTCTCTATGGCAAGCGAAACAAGGCTATTACAATATACCTCTCTGATGAATGCTCACACTTCACTTTGAGAATTATTTTGAAATCCACGAACAGATGCTGTATAAAGAAGATGCAAACACTGTGTTTCCTTAACTGGCGTCTATGCTGATTCATCTGGGGGATTTATATTATGTAACTCGTTCTATTGATTTTCCAATTGGAACATGTGGTTGCTTTCATTAATAAAACAAAAGCCACAACATTAAATATGTAATATTTTGGTACTCAAAGAGAGAATTCAGGAAGCCCCTCTGTGCGCTTCATTCAATTAATGAATTTATTTACTAGAGCAACCTTACTAGAAGTGTCTGATAAAATATATCTCTGTCGCCAATTACTTTAAAATTTTTCTTTGTAATGAATGTGTCAGGAATATCAACCTAAATCCCAGCCTGGAATAATGTATTGGATATCTCAATCACTTTGAATCCCACATGCGCCGACTTTACTTTGCCATATTTTATTCATTCTTTTGTCAGGTTGTGTGAGGTTGTGCCTGCTTTCTACTCTCTTGTTTTTGTGTGTTTGGTTATAAAATTATAAACCCACATCTGTATTGTGTTCCGTGGGTTATATCTGTGACGTGGCTAACTTCAAAGTATATTCTCTTTTAGAAAGAACTTCTGTTCTTTCACAAAAAGCACCGGTGATATCTTTCCAGTTTGTCAATTCCAATTATAGTTTTCTCTCCCCAGCTGAGGCTTTGGAGCAGAAATCTTTACGAGTCATCAGATGCCTCCGCTGACTTTTTGAGCAGACCCTTTTGCCAGACCGGGGGAATGAGAAAGGGATTGTAAAAAGACTGATAGATGGCTGTCGAGCCCCAGTACAGACGTGCGCCTCTGTCTTCTACACACCACCTGCTGTCTTAAAGCGTTCCGACGGCAGTGGTGGGAAATATGACACACCAAAGGACTGTGAAGGATCAATATTTAATCTTTAATGTGCTTCTCCCAAAAACCTGCGACTGAAGGCTTTGTTTACAATATATTATCCAACTTAAAGAGGCCTTGTTCCACCTGGGTATATTGACAACATCGGGTACACAAATCACGCTGAGTTTTTATAGCGGTTGGGAATAAGCGGACTGAATGCAGAGAAGAGCAGATACAGAGTGCCAGAGAGAAACGAGACAGTATACAAACAGGTTAAGAAGACCATTGTTAATGACAAGAGAGTGATTAATAGCCAACGGAAAATGCATTAATGAGCTGCCACTTGAATCTTATTATGCATTCCAAAAAGAGTGTGTTTTTGAAGGAAGCCTGTGAACTTTCTATGGAGATTCTAACCAATAGTTGGAGATGTATGAAAACATTTTTATGAAATTTAAAATATGGGCACACCTGTGTTGTTTTCAATTAGTACAAGATGTGATTTAATTCAAGTAGCCTATATACACACAATCATGCACAGCTCGTTTTTTTTCAACACACCAACTTGACTGACGGTAACTACAACTGCTTGCTCTTGATAACATAATGTTTTTTTTGTTTTTTTTTTGAGAAATGAGACAATGAATGTTTCTGAGATGTCTCGTTAGATAAGGTTTATTTGAGTAAAATCTATAAGAATTGAGTGGCTCTACAAAAGATGGATTTATGAAGATTATACCCTGCATATATTTCCAAATGTTATCACATCTCATGTTTCACAGCGTTCCCTTCAAGTAAGCAAGGGAGCTGGTGATTAGAAAACAGTCCAAGAAAACAAAGCAAATATTAATCTCTAAAAATCACCAAGTTTTCTAAAATGACACTTTTTAGCAGTCATGCCAGTAGTTAAGTTTTAGACTAAAGTGAGGTAGCAGTTCTCTTGCCTATAATGCAAATGTAGAAAAGTCACATGAGAGGACGCAATGCTTCTATTGGCCTGCTCTATAATTGGCCTATTAACCTGTTGGCATCCTGGTCCCACTTTATATTAAGTGGCCTTAACTATTATGAGTACAATGTAAAAACATGTATGTACACAATAAGTGCATTGTATCAAATGGCTTATTTATACATAGTAGTTAAGGCCATCTAATATAAAGGGGACCCAACATTTTAATTAGAAACCAAAGGGATATTACAGCCTGATGCCATAGAACAACAATTTTAGGTTTCACAAATAACGTTTTATTCTCTAGTAAGGCAAAAAAAAACCTTCTTAATCTCTGAAGAAGCATATATTATCAGCTAAAGAACCCTATACAGCCAAAATATGACTGAAGAACAGAATTGTTTGATTTCTTTATTTTCCCCACAAGCGAGTAAACTGAATCCTGGCTCATGTGCTGCTCCAATTGGAGGAGCATAATGGTGATTCATTGTAATGGGTCTCGCTTGTATTCAGGGCTCCATAAGTGTTTGACTCGGCCAATGTCTTAATCTCTAGGCAGCAATTAGACTATTTAGCTCTGGAAAGAGCGTAGTGTGATCTCTTCTCTTGTTTAGATTTACTTGGTGGTCCACTGAGACAAATTAATCAAATTACGATTTGACTAAAGGCCTCAGAATTGGCCCCAGCTTTGATGCTTGCAACAAAATGACACAAAATTAAAGAATCTTTAATCCAAAACACTGCTGATGCAATTATTCTTCACATTGACTTTTTTTTTCTAAATTTCTCTCAAATGTCTCTCAAACTCAATAAGCACTATGAAAATGTTTAAAAAGTAAAATAACCTAAAAGGTTGAAATTGAAATCAAAATAAGTGTTACATCAACACAGTGTAGATTATGCATTCATCTATGATGAAGAGTTGATTGAAAATGACCTCTATCCTCTTAGTTCATGTATGTTTTATTGCGACAATGTAAATATTGCATTTTTTAGTGCAACAAATTTTTATTCGCTGGGATTATATGAAATGTGTATAAACTGATTCGACCTGGTTTAACCTCTGTGTCTTAAAAAATTATTAATTAATTATTTCTTTGCTCTTTTCCCGTATGTATTAGCGTTCTGAATATTCCGCCAGTATTTAATGAAAAACGTATTTTCTGCCATCATATCACATTCTGCATTAATGATCTCTTTACGCTTTCAGTGCAATAAACTCATCTGGGACCCCAGCATATGCTCCCACAGAGCCTCAAACAGACTTTTATGTTGTGAATATTGTTGTGGTATGTAATATATATTGTAATCTGTGGATTGTGCTTTATCCTTGTTTCTTTCCGTGTATCACATTTTGTTTCCGTTTAATGTGCATGTGAGCCCTAATCCTTCGGTTCAATAAAGTGACTGTTTCAAGCAACATGCTCTGCACTGGTCAAACACTGATGAGATTTGATTCTCATGGGTTTACCACAGACTTAGTGTGCTGCCGTCCTCTGTAATCTTCAGCTCAACAGCAAGGCTTGTGCCCATTAAGCACTGTGCTTTTGATGTATATGTATTTTTGCTTTACTTTAAGTATAAACTGTAATGCCCTGCAATTTCCTTAAACAATAAAGGTTGCCTAGTGATGAGGTCTATAAACTGTAAACCACCGAATTTAATTATATTGTGTGCAAATTAAAATTAACAATAAAAAAACACAAAAGGAAACCTCACAAAAAAAAAAAAAAACACCTAACCATTTTTGTTGGGTGTCTGTTTTATATGCAAAGTATTGTACTTGACTTTTGTCCTAGTTGTGTCTCTTGAAACTGTGATGTGGAACTAAGCTCTCTCTGTCTTTTTTAGTCTTTAGTGAAAAGATTTGTGCATGTTTAATACAAAGACAAGGCCAGCATCTTATCAAGAGTCAAGCACATTGCTTCTTGGCTTAGAACTGATCTGCAAGAGGAACAGATGTTAATGTGTGTAAGAACTGTCAACATGATGAGCCAGTTCAAAGACCAGCATTTACCCTCTAAAGCTTGGGAGTATGTACAGACCAAGTCAACAGCATGGTCCATGATTCTGGACTCTGGGCAGGAAACACAATGTATGGGCCAAAGTGAGTATTTGAGCTCTGAAGTAGATGTAGGCCATATGAGGCCAACTTTGGATCATCTTACAAAACTGTCAAATAATATCCTGATATTGTAAAATTATCCTTATATATTGTACAAGCACAAGTTGTAATTGCTGTCTAAAACATTTGTTGTCAGCTTAACCGAATACATTATGTTAACTAACCACGTAACATATATTATATTATAAATGTATATTACTGCCATATGGACATTATTTCTCACATTTCTCTCTGGATGATAACATATTGTAATACTGACTCAAGCATTTTATGTAAAGCTGCTTTGAAACAATATGTAAAAATGTGAAAATTGTAATACAAATAAATTTGCTTTGGATTTAATTGTTTGTCTTTTACTCCAAATACTAAACCAAATTATTCATAGCAGGATCTAAGCTTCTTTTGTGTTGCATGGAAGAAAGAAATTCATACGGGTTGTGAGTAAATGATGATTGAATTTTCATTTTGTGGTGAAAAAATGAACCAGTAGCTGCTCGCATTAAATTCAAGGCATTAATGTTTACCTACAAAACCACCACTGGCTCTGCACCCATTTACCTAAATTCATTACTTCAGAGTTATGTGCCCTGTAGAAGCTTGCGTTCTGCAAGTGAACGGCGTATTATTGTGACATCTCAAAGAGGCACAAAATCATTTTCACAGACTTTTTCATTAACTGTTCCCTCCTGGTGGAATGACCTGCCCAACTCAATCCGAGCAGCTGAGTCCTTAACCATCTTCAAGAAACGACTAAAAACACATCTGTTCCACCTTTATTTTACCCTCTAACTCTAACACTTTCTATTCTATTTTAATTCTACTTTATCTATATTTATCTTCTTTTTTATTTTTTATTTATTATTTATTTTTATTTAAAAAAAAACAAAAAAAACACTAGCTTTCTATTTTTTCTATTCTATCTACTTGTTTTTCTTTGTGTGTGTGTGTGTGTGTGTGTGTATGTGTGTGTGTATAATATACTTGCATTTTACATTAGCCTACCAAACTAATTTTCTCAACTACTTTTTTTTTTTGCAAAAGCATGAGGAACTTCATCTCTGTCTTCAGCTCAGTGTAAGCTAGAAGATAACATGACTTAAAAAAGTTAAAAGTATAGGTTACTGAGTTTTTTATTTAAAAAAACCAAAAAAAACCCCAAAAAAACCAATAAAATCAACAAAAATGAAAACAGGGCTACATTCCCTTCTTTAAAGGCACCATAAAATCAAAACTGACATTTCCTATCTGTTTATGTAATATTGGAGTTTTTATTATAAATGATTTATTCATACACATCATTTTTTTTTAATTCATGCGCGCTCATAATCTTTAATCAAAAACATTAACTTCCACTCCTCCTCTCTACAACATCTCTTCTCTGATGATATGTGTATCAGCACTATAGGGCAGGCAATAGCAAACAACGATGACAGAAATATTCAATCAAATCTTGAACTGATTCCTGATCTACATTTTTTCACTTTTGAGAATCCGGTGCACTCAGATATATGACACAGGTAAGAAAAGATGTTGACAACTTACATTTCATGCGAGCTTTAAAAAAAAACAAAAAAAAAAACAGTTAAAACCTATCTAAAGTCTCTCACAGAATGCATTTTTGCATTTAAAAATGCAAGAAGCAAGGCAGTGACGCGAAAGGTCTACACTCTGGACACTGTGTTTTAAAAGCGGTGTGTTTTTAGAGTGGCGAGTAATGCGCGAGAAAACAGCCAAACACGTCTGTGGTCTGTCTAGCGAATTTCTTCAAGTAATGTAAACACTGTCTAGCAAAAGTTGTTTTGAATAAATCTAAAGTTGTTGGTTTCTCCTTGGCTGTTATGTATGTAAGACCAGACAGGCCACATTCTGTGCGACTGAGAGAGTGAGGAGGGCATGATTGCCGCTGGCTGTGAAACTGAATGCAGGAAGTTGCAGACACTGGACACACACTGTGCAGTGTTGCTCGCCACAAGGCATTTTCCGAAGTTTAACAGTGTGCATTTCTACCAGATCATCATTTGCAATTCCGATTAAATAAGCAGTTAGGGGACATTGGCAGAGACACCTCAGGTCCCCTCTCCCTGGCTCAGAATGACGTGGGTTGGGCCCCGTGTGACGGCATCTGCTGCTCTCCATATGCAAAAGGATATTGCTGTAAGCAATCTATCTAGAAAGCATGGCTGTCCCTGGTATGGGACGGACCAACTCCAGCTAGCCTCAATAGAACGAAAAGGAGATTGTCATTCAACACCTTCTACTGACACTGAGATTTAATGAGACACTTACCTTGGTGCTGGCAAGGCCAATATTAACACCAGTGAGTCATTCAAGGAGACCATTTCACACAGAATGTAGTTCAGCGCACACACATAAATTAATACACACTGCATTGTAAAGTCATCCTGAGCCCCCCTTGGCAGGAAGCATCTGGCTGGCATAGTGTTGCAGGTGGTGGAGTGTGACACTTGCCACCTGGCACTCCTCTGAAGTGGTCCTCACATACTGCCTCTCAGTATTGACCACCTGCTAGATTGGCTCGATCATGGGACGGTCTCCATCACTATTATTACCATGGCAGCTTTTGTATTGTCATTGGCATTCTGATGTCTTGAGAGCGCTTGTCTGTGTTGAAGTGCTTTGAAGTAGTGGAAGCGCATTGTAAATCATGGGAAACGTGTCAGATTCAGCAAATTACTGAGGAAGGTGTTCGTAAACAATTTTGTCAATGAGACGAGACAATAAAAAAAGCAGGCAACAGGCTACTGTCAACACATAATACTGCTAGATAATACCAATATTTTTGAAGAAGGAAAATCAAAGAATTGAGTGCAACAGTTGGGTTTCAGAAGTAAAAGCTTAATTCATTTTTGCCATAGAATAATTGATTTTTAATTATAATTTATGAGCCATTAAAAACAGACCTATTGAGAGCCACAAGATTGTTAATCAATGATATATGCGTTTGTTGAAGCTAACATCCTGCATTATTTCATCATATTTTTTAATATTAAAGCACTGCAAATGATGTAGTCAGTTTCTGGTGTACACTCTCAAATATTTGTAATGTATGCAGTAAAAGTTAAATATATTGTTTCTACAGTATATATAATCAACATCTTGAAATCTTTAAAAAAATATATATATTCTTCCATTGTATTTAAATTATGTAATTTATGGGATTTTTTCCCCTCATTAAAGCCTATAAGTACACAGTCTTGTCTTTTTGTCCAATTTTTAAATGCTTTTTCGCATCAACTTAAAGTGCATGATATTGTGATTTACCTAGTTGCTGGTTGGTTTGGTTCTTACCTTATAACTCTTATATAAAGACTTTTTAAAATCCCTATGGGAAAAATTAATGGCAAAAATACTTTTGAAGTATTTCAAAGCCACTGAAAAAAGTGTACGAGCACTGTTGCACTCAATATGATTATTTTAAATAAATCCAATCATAATTCACATTAGTAAAATCAACTAAAATGAACAAACATAACCTGATGAAATAAGCCTATTGACTAAAATTAAAATGCATGTTTTATCAAATAAAAAGACAAAAACTATTACTAAAAAAAAAAATAAAAAATGTAAAAATGAACGCTGATCATGGCTCATGCATCCCAAACTTGTAGTTCTTCTGTCCGACATCAGATCATGAACTTCAGGGTGAGATAAGTTTACTAAAATAACATAAGGGAACACCTCCCATGGGTCCTACAAATGGTCTCACAGTTCCCAAACATCAAGTGTTGTGCCGTGCTGTGAGATCAGATTTTTTTGCCCACTGACCACGGGGGGTGGATGAGGGGAATCGTGCCTGTGTCCTGTGTGAGTGGCTGTGAGACCTCACCACCTGTGTGCCACATGCCTCTAGCCTCTGCCAAGCCTTTGCATGCAAATCCACAATATGGACATAAACTGGAAGGAAGAAGATGTGAGAGCATGGGGAATTCTGCTGTGTTTGGGCTGACAGAGGGTTTTATATATATAGTATCACATGCAGTCACCACAGGGACAGGATTCAAGATGATGTCAGCTCTCAGTGGGTTCATCCAAGAAGAGCATGTTTACATCGAGCTATTTAAAAAGTTAATAAAAAATAACAAGATAAAATAAGATAGTTCAACTAGAAATGAAAAGGATGTCATTATTTATTAACTTTCATATGAAAGCCTGTTTCTGCCATGGAATAATAAAAAAAAGATGATAAGTAAGTTATAAATAAGGCTTTTATCTCACAATTCAGAACTTTTTTGTGCAATTGTGCGTTTTTAGCTCACAATTCCGACTTTATTTCTCACAACTGCAATAATCAGAAAAAGTCTTAATTGTAAGATATAAAGTCACCATTATTTATTTATTTCTTTGATCCCGTGGTGGAAACAAGCTTCCATACTCTCATGTTGTTCCAAACCTGTTGTCATTTTTTTCTATAGAACACAAAATGAGAATCTGACAAATATTCACGCATCTCTTTTTCATAAAGACATTTCAAAGTTTATGTCAAGCTCAAAAAAAGGTACAAAGCAATGTCAAAAAACACCATAAAAGTGTTACATTTGACTTTTGAAGCCAGAACTCTAAGCAAAATTGAAGCAATTACTTTAATTACTTAAAGTCTTGCTTTGTACTTATTTGTTTCAATCATACTTTTTGTCTTTTGACAAACAAATCCTTTAATTTAGTCAATATTCTGTATGGTAATTAAAATATACAGTTTGACTAAAACAACATTGTAGCTGAAGGGAACCTGCATAGTTAAGACTAAATACTAAAGAATTTAAATTATGAAACATGTAAAATTACAATTGTTGTGAAAACCTTCTCATTGTCTATGTTTTAGTGACACATGTTATATACACATTCTGACAAGCACATAACTTAAAGTTCACTTCACGTTGTCTTGTGCGAAAGGTTGTATTATTACATGCATATTGTGTATTCATTTGTCATTTATTTTCTAAATGGATATTAAAAAATGTAATACATTAAAGAGACCTGAAGAACATACAGTGATTTTGAATTTGTAAAGGTGCCAGAAACATAACAAATTACACTCAGTGCTTTGGACTTGTGCCCGTGTATTTAACAATCACTGGACTGACAAAACAAGCACTTCGCCAACTATTGAAATGCTAGCGAAGCTCCCAGGAAAAGCTCTCTTTTCTTTGTTGTTTTGTCTTCGCTTAAGTTCTGTTTGGAGAAAAAGCATGTTTTTCCAATAAATTCCTTTCGTCATCTCCAGTGGACATGAAACGATGGAGACACGCAAGTGTCTAATCTCAGCCTGAGCTGTAATTAAAGAGGCCATACAGTACACAAGCATAAGGGAGTGCTTCTCTTGAGCGGTCGCAGCTCCTCCTGTGCTGCATTCTGGCCAAACGCTTAGATGAAAAGCCTGCATGCTAATGACCAAGGTGCGAAAATATCCCTGGGGTCTGAGACGCATCACGTTCTCCGGCCCACTCACTGCTAAAGGCGAGGTGCCGCCCTGGTTTCGTGAGCAGGATATGAATACAGTACCGGTCCCGCAGTGTCGGGCGTCTGCTTCACTGTGAGGGTGTTGACAGAGCGGGCAGGTGCTTTGATGGATCTGTGTCCTTCATTTGGGTCAGAGTAGAAATCCTTGCATGTCAGGTGTTATTTTCAGCAGGCCTTGTCCTCATCCCGATGGGAATTTCTTCAGACTTGGTAATACAGGTCTACTGTAAAAAATAAATAAATAATAATAAATACCAATAACTTTATATTCTACTTCTAATATTTATTTATTTATACTTATTTTGCTCTGAGAATCTATAAAGGTTGCATTGGCTTCACATAGTCTGCGTCACTGGATTCAGTTTGATGATGAACTACCAACGTCAGTCAAAACTCAATGTTCCAAAAATAGTCTGGTTTGCCATAATTTATTATGCATGAATCGCTAAACCTGTCATATCTTGCGTCAGAGGTCAGCTGCAATCTCACAGCTTTATGCAGCCCTGGTTTAGGCATAGTGATTAAAGTGAATGACAACAGTTGTAGACTTCTGTTTACTCTGGATTTCATCTAGTCCCTTTTGACATAATTAGCTCCACTAAAAATAACAGATAAACCTCCTGTCGTTTCATGACATCATTGGACTTTTCTTCGGAGGTGGGCTGTTCCCAGAGATGAGGGGTTTAACAGCAAAAAAAGCTTCCCTGATCCCTGGTCCGGAAGGAGTCCAGGACTTTGCGTCTGCTTGTGCCATTCAGCTGTGTCAAGCTTAGTGATTCGACAAGTAAAATAGGGCCCTGGCACAAACAAGCTTGAATATGGCAATTGCCATGATGTAACTGAAAAGGACAGAGCATTTTTACAGCACATACTTTCCACGAATAGGGAACAAAACATGGTCTGAAACTGTACAAATGTTTGTGCATACGATTACTTGACGTTTGCTGTTTTAAACCTTGATTTGTGCAATTTTATTGTCTAGCAATAAACAAAAACAGAATTAAATGCATTTATCATGCTTAAAAATATATTAGAGTATCTTTTATTACGTCTCTGCAAGTAATGAAACCTTGCACTTTACTGTAGCAAGTAAGTGAGATGTTAATTCAGCAACTGATCCGACTGATTCATGAAGGATAATTCATCAGACGGATTCAACACGTGGTTTGTGTCTTTTTGAAAGATTGAATAAAAGAGCCGGCTCATATGAGTCATTTTTTCATGAATGCGTCTTGCACGTTGTTGCACTGCATGTGTGGATTCAAAATGAGGCTTATGTGAATCATAAATACATGTCATTTTTTCATGGTACACAGTCTTTTTATCTCATCACATTTAAGACCGCAATCATTCAAAATTCAAGAAAAATACATTTCCATGGCATGAGATTGAGCTCCTCTGTTGTTGACTCATCCTGCCATTCAAATTTTGATCCAATTAAATTCTTTCGAATGATTTGTTTTAATGAAGCGGTTCAAAAAAACTGATTTGTCGGTTCTTTTAGGCCTACTTTATTGCATAATCATGTTTCTAACAAACAATTTCACGGGGTTGCAGGCCTACTTTTATTTTTAGCTCTAGTTTTTCATGCTAGGTTAACTAGAAAATGGTTTATCTGATGGCTCTCACAACAAAAGAAAGATTTGTGCATATAAGCCTAATGATTTTTGATGTTGAATTAAATTCTGCCATGTCCTTGGACACAGTAGACTATCACAGAACCAAAATTAACAGCTATTCCTTCCCGAAACTGTTCTAAACCTTTTGCATAGTCCCTTTGAGAGGGGAACGAGATATGGGAGCTTCTCTAAAATTGAAAACGGCTCAAGCAGAGACTTGCTGCTGTCCCTGTGAGTCCCAGCCCCATGAATCTATTACCGGCGTCTCAGATGTGTCTGGGAGTGTGGCTGCTCTCATTGGATCAGCGGTTGCTTCTGAGGGCAAGTGGCATTTTAATGAAATACCTGAAAAGTCAATTTGCACATCTCTTCTCTGTCCGTTCTAAGTCATTAATTACAGCACCACAGGCAGAGGGGATTTAAAGCACTGCTTTAAAATGGAAATCTTTAAACAAATGGGTTGACAGAAAATTTGGTTGAACTGAAAAATAGGGACTTCTCATGCATAATTGAATATGCCAGATTGTTCCTAATTTGCTGTTACATTTGGAGAGGTTAATAAGAGGTGCTTGGCTATGTGTCTCAGCTTCACCTTACTGAAATTCAGATTGCAAATTTCTGATCGCATAATTGTATACCAAGTTTTTTTTTTTTTTTGTCAGAATTTAATGGATTTTAAAGGACTTGTAACCTTGGATACAGAAAGTCTGGTAATTTCATCTTCAGTATAATTAGTCTATAATTAGTTTTAATGGAAAATAACATGAAATTCTCATCGACATTTAAGAACATGCTTACCTGTTTAGCACATTGTTGCAGGGTCATAAGTAGTTTTATTCTCATTATTATTTCAACAATATAGTCTTACAGAGTGCATGAAAATGCAAAGTGACATTTGAGCTCTAATTTAATGTTCCAAACAAATTGATAAAGTAATTTGTTCCTTAGCTCTCAGTCAGCAGGAGTGACTTGGCAGCAGTTTGTAATCCAATCCTCAGCCTCCTTAAATCTTCTTATGAGAAGAGAGCATGCCGGAGCATCTTGCTCGGGAAGGGACTGTTTCCCCAAAACTCATTTCACGTGTGGCTAAAACAGCAAATGGAATTTGTCCACCCTATAAAATGTGCCACCTCATTTAATTTAATAGTGCCATTCAGTAACCTGATGCTATTTTAGCCTCCCAATCAACCCGTCACATTGGCCTTGTACCCTTGTCAATCAAGGCCTGAAATTTCCCCTCAGTCCTCTTTTTTTCCCCAATAAAAAAAAGTTCAGCACAGCACAAAAGGATTTTTTCTTGAATCATCAAACCTGGAAAATTACTATATAAAATTCCAGGAAAAAATGCAATCTTGGATGGCATTTTTTCAGGCATTGCTCATGACAGACCTGTTTGCATCAGCGATCGGGGAGGTGAGTAGTATGACATCCAGTGCGTTGCATTCCTCAGCCCAAAGCAGGCCAGATTCCTAAACAGGGAATAGACAGCCTGAAGGAAGCCGCAGGGACCAGCTAAGTCTGAAGGGTAACTCAGGGCACCATAGAAACAATTTCAACCAATATAATAATAATAAAAAAAAAATCTTGTTGTCTTATGCCCTTGTAAATGGACGGACTTTGTATTGCAATTCTATTTTGATACTACAACAAATCTACCAATCTGTAAATGAGATGTACAATATATTTTCACTGTTTGTATCACTTTATCTGTCATTAGTGATAGAGATTTTAAAGTGACTCTTTCTGCAGGTTACATTGTTAAATCAGTAGGTAAAACAGTGCCCATTTTCAATCGAAATATCATTTACGGTATTCATGTATGTGTGCGTATTTTAAAATGTTATTTGTAAATAGTTCAGAATGATTATTTCCCAAATTAGTCCTAGAATTTCCTTCATAATTCTATTTCTTTATATTTTATTTAATAAAAAAAATAAGACAGGGTTACAGCCTTGTGTCTAAAAGGTATTTTGCTCTGTATTACCTTATCTTTTATTATGTTCTTGTAAATAATATTGCTGAACACTCTAAACACATTAAAACTTTGATAGCAACACAATTTTGACAGCTATTAAAAAGGTCTTTAGAAATCATAGGCAATAATTTTAATGATCTGCACTGTTATATGATAATCAAATACTATAAAATACTACATTTCTTTAATTGCTGCAGTTTGCAGAGTGAATCCTCCAGTTTCTTGACCCCGTTGGCAGGTCGCTTCTCTTATTTAATTATCACGTCATCCATAAATGTCTAAGGCCTTCAGATCCATAGTGCGCTAACAGGAATCGTGCCATGATGGAGACAGTTTAACAGCACAGAGTTGCCACTCGGCATTTCTTTATCACCTAGCATTTCTCCAAGATGTTTTCCAACGGTGTATGTCACTTCTGTGGAAATGCAAAGTTAAAAGCTCCAAAAGAAGCAAAACTTGCTGAGAACTCTAACGACCTCCAAGCATTCAACATTTGACTTGTCACATTCTGAAAGTAGGCCATATGGCACAATTAAATGTATGGTTATGTTACACGTAGATGTTCTTATCTCCGTCAGGTTATCCCTGGTCCATCTAAAATGAGAGGAGAAAAGAAACTTGTCAATGCTGCCCCGCAACTTTTATTAATAACAGTTTAAAATCAAATCGCTACATTATATTTTCAAGCAACGACAGGATAAAATCGCTGTTTTTGAAGTAAACTCACTCGTTGTAAAGAGAGACGCACAGACGTGCATACACACAACTTTCATCTCTCTCTCGAATTGGCAATATTTGAGAAAAACGAAAGGATAAAATCGCTGTTTTTGAAGTAAACGCACCCTAAAAAGAGAAACGCACAGACACACAACTTTCATCTCTCTGTCTCTCTCTATCGAACTGGCAATATTTGAGGAAAGGGTTTAGCGATTTATAATTATTGGGGGGACTAGCCCCCCTCAATGTCTACGGTGGTTATCGCCCTGATCAGACATGAAAATATGTTGTGGCACTACTGTCTGTAATGATATGACGTTAGCAAATATTAGCGATTTTTTGCAAACATTTCTTTGATTAACATGACCGTAAATATGAACTCACGATTGAACGTAACATAAAACAAATGATTACTTTTTCTTAAAATCTTTATTAATGCCAAAAATGCTTATATTTATGTGTATTTTTGTTCGCTCGGGAAACAAAAGTGTGGAGTGTGGTCCCGAAAAATCTTCGTTTGAAGGGCTATCTGGCCCTTCCCCTTACCCCTAGCCCTCCAACAAAAAGAGAATCGAGACACCCCTACCCCTTCACGTGAACACGCGAAACGGAGGAAGGGAAGGGCTAAGGGGTAGACTTGGGATTGGGCCATCTCAGTTTTTTTTCTTTCTTTTTTTTGTCAAAGCAGAAAGCACATGACAGCAGGCCGAGCTCCATCACCATCATGTCAAATGGTTATAATCTTTTGACAACACTGCAAAGACGTTCTTGAATTTGAGAGCTGTGAAATAAGGGGACCACTTAATCTCCTTTCCATCTCCCTTTTATTCGATTAATCCCCAGCACAGCTGTTTGAGACACTGTAAGATTGTGTAATATGTGTCCCATCCCACCCTATGCCGTAATTGAAAATGATGATCTCTCTCAGTCAAGTGCAACCAGAACATTTCTTTAAACCTGAATTAATGTCCAGTGTGGTGTGCCCTTTTTAAATACTTCAAGACAAAAGACAATGCAGATATTTTAAAAAAGAAGAAAAAATTTGAAATCTCTTTTAACTCTTACATCTCTTGTATTTTGACTGATCTGTCAAACCATATACGCTTTTTTCTTTTCATATAAAAGGCATATGGTGCTTTTTGATGTTCCATTAAACATATACTGTCATATATTACATAAAAACCCTCAAATCTTCACGGATCCTAAATTGAAGAACAATGAACTCCTGAGCTATTGTATGTCAAATACCATAAGCGTTTGGATTTGTTATTTTTAGCAGCTTACATTTATGTAAAGCGAATGGCATAATAGATAAAGCTTATAGAATTGTCCTCCCCATCATTTTAATGGTTCTGAGTTCAATATCTGAGCTCAGGTCAATTACTGGAAGTAAAGCTGTTTTGTATTTTCTATAAACTTGCACTTTGAATCCCCTGTTTCATTGTGATATATTTTACTTGGAAAAAATAATGTTTCGTTTGCTCTACAAAATAGAATATAAATCAAGTTAGAAGGATGAGTTATACAGACTAAATATTTTTGGCATAAACAAGAAAAGCTCCTAGATCCATGTTTATGTTTTCCATTTATCTCTATTTATACTTATTCAGGTTCAGCTGCATGCTCTGCCGGTCTTTCATCGAACAGTAAATGGACCATTCTTAGCTTCTGCAGGGTCACAGTAAGTCCGCCTGGCACAGATACCAAGAATGATGCACTTGAAGCACGACTCTAATTTATTACATTTAAAAAAGTCACAAACCCAGATGCCAGAGATGTCTTTCCTGGCATTTCTTTAAATAATCTCTTTTCCTCATTCAAATGGATTTGTTAAAAATCGAATAACGCGCTTGATTTGGCCTTTTAGGTCGAGGTTATTACAGGTTTTTGCTTTGGTGTTGAACCCGGACAGAGAAATGAGTTAACATAATTCTTGAGATTGTATCATCTTGGCAGCATCTACAGTTGTAAGACCTCCAATATCTTTGGATTAACTTCTCAAGACTCCAAGAGCTTGTTAAATCTTTGGTCAAGATTGTGCACTTTGATTGGAACTCAGTCAAGACTTAAAGCATGTCTGTCCTTGCATTTTATTGATGACTCTTTCAACGGGGATGACCTTAGTACAGACCATGTTACATAAAGATATCCAAGAAAGACATAAAGCAGGCAAGAATTAATTAGCATTTATAAAAAACATACTTAGAAAAATGTGGACTACTTGGAAGAACTATGGGCTACATTAGTTTCAAGTGGATTTTAGATGCAAACAGAGTGAAGTACTGAGCTGTAGGGTTTTAATTACCTTATGGCAAGCATCTCCAACTGTCCAAGCTGTTTTGTTAGTTCTATACTTTTAAAATACATATTTATTTTATCTGATGCATTTTAATGTGAGAAGCAATATGCAGCTGAATGTTACCTTCATTAAACATTTAGCTGAACTTTTGAAATGTTGTGCTTTTTCACAAAAAAATTATTGGAGGTCAAACAGTAATTTGCAGAAAAATGCCCCTGCCATTGCCAAACTATATTGAACTCATATGCAATATTAAAATATTATTGCTGTGCAGATTATTCAAACTGGCAGAAAATGCATGATTCTGATATTAATTTATGATATTGCACATGCATTGATCTCTCATCTACCTGATAGCTTGTTGAAATCATAACTACATTGCTGCCATATATCCAATATGGATCTATTATGGATTTATGACAGCAATACCAAATGTCCTTGGAGTCAGTGCCCAGAGATTTCTCAAGCATACGTTGCAGTTCACTTAGCTTGCAGTAGGAGGTGCTTTTTTTTAGTGCTGACATTGTCTGGGCACTGGCCTTGAATCAAACCAGATAGCTCAACAGAAACTAATAAATGTGGAACTTCATCATTCCAGTGCAGTCACTGTCCTTCCCAACTTTTTAAAATCGTCATCTCAATTTTACAATTGAGCTTTTGATTACACCCTGTAAATGACTGAGAAATCAATAAAAGATGCCCCTTATGGCCATTTTCCCAGAACTATGAGACTTGCATGACATAAGTGGTCCATGACTCAAGGTTAAAGCCGTACCAAGTGTTCAAGCCGTATGAGTTATAAATGTTCAAAATGCCTCGCTCTGACCCTGGGTTGAAAGGTTCTCTTTAAGTCAGTCTTAAATCAAACGTGATCACAGATTAGTATTTCATGAAACCAATTATATCTACAATGTAAATGTAACACTTATTAATACATTATTTAACACTTAAATAACATTTAATTGTTTGTTAATACAATCAGTTCACTACCCCCTGGTTTCACAGACAAGGTTTAAGCCTAGTCCCAGACTAAAATGTAAATCTGAGCTGTGTCAACTGAAAGAAACTTGCACTGACTGATCTTAAAATATATCAGTGCCTTTGTTTTGTCTCAAGATGCACACCATTAATGTGTTTTCTAGGGCATGTTTATGAAAAATTACTTAAATGTCCTAATAGAACGATGGCCTAATCCTGGTTTAGTCTTTCTTTAATATAAAGATTTGAGGTCTAACAGGACAAAAATAAAAACTCAATTAAAAAGTACATCAGATAAGAATAAAAGAGCATTTGATCTACCAAAAGCAATTATAACAATAAGTGAAATAATTCTGTGAAAGACAAAAATCTCAGGTTGTTGAGGTGCATTGAGGACCAGGCCGCAGTAAGTATGATTATTACCATGTTAATTTTTCTTGCATATCTAGTTTTTCATTGTTCTTTCTTTGCATATCTGAGGAACAGGCTTTAAAATGACTCCAGCAAATACTGACATGCTATCTGATGAAGACGGATTATCTATAGTCAGACTTATTACTAATTCATTCTTAAACAGATATCATAATTTACTCACCCTCATGTTGTTCCAAACCTGTATGACAAACCCGCTTTCCTCAGTGGAACACAAATGGACTACTTTATTGTGATTTTATTGTTCTTTTTTGTCATTGTTGGTGCTTGAAAGCACCAGTCCCCATTCAATGTTGGAAGAGAGCAGCATGAGCATTTTTCTTAACTTCTCCATTTGTGTTCCACAGAAGAAAGTGTGTCATAGAGATTTGGAACAACATGAGGGTGAATGACTGAATGTTCTGTAAGATAATACTTTAATGTGGATGAGCAACAAAGGAAGATACTTGATACTGTCACGCAAGTCTTTCAATAACTTTCAAATTCCAAAGCACCAGTGACGGATTACAGTCATGAAAATGAATTTACAGCTCAAGATACTTATGGGAATAAGAGATGATTATACAATGTAGGGCTGTGTAACACATTTTCTGCCCTCCCTTGAGTGTGATGCTTCATACATCTTCAAAGATGTAAGAGACTTCCTTCTGAGATTTATGATTTATGATATGTCTCCGTCATTGAGTGTGCATTGTGAATATAGTTATTTTAATATCTTTTGCTGATGCTGTCTATTGGTGTTGTTCCTCTAGGACAGATGATACAACAGACATAAAAAGATGTGGTATGGTAAATTACATGGATTATTTGAGCTGTACATGACTTCATGACCACAGTGTCCTGACCACTTTTTAATATATATCCACAGAGAGACACGACATTGTATTTCCTCCTGGTGGTCACAGTTATGCATCACAGTCTGTGGTCTGTGGACCTCATTTGTGAAACTCAAATAGAATGTGTGTGTAAATTGTATAGCTATTCTTACATAAATTACTGAATGGATGTGCATGAGGGCATTCAACTGACTGCATCAATTTATGTAAGAAGGGTTTATGACAATTTACATACAAAAATTGTTTCATAAACAAGGCCCTGTGTGTGTACTATATATGTAGAGCCTCAAATTTGGACACTTTAGAATGTATTTGCATTATGTAACAAAATATAAAACCATTCTATTTGAGTTTTGATCTATGCAATGAAAAACAATAATTGCATTTGGTTTTGATGTCCAAAGGTGTCCAAATACTTGTATAGGCCACTGTAGACTGTGGAGCTCAGATTGAAACTGTGACCGAGTCAATAAATAATAGTGCTGCCTCTTTTTTTTATATGCGTTTTAATGAGGGAGTACATTTTGAATTATAGTAATAAAGTGCTACAGAAGACCTTATATTATCAAATCACTGGCCATAAAGTTTGCTATAAACAGTGTCAAATAAAAAATGGACCTCTCTTCTACTGCTCCCTGATGTTGTTGAATTTAGCTTGCAGAAAACTGTAGATAGATAGATAGATAGATAGATAGATAGATAGATAGATAGATAGATAGATAGATAGATAGGACAAACACAGATATAACGAAAGCTGACTATTACACAAAACAAACACCAAACTATTATGCACAAAGCTAATTATGCCAAAAGTTAGCTAACACACTGAAACTTTGAAGTGAATGCAACAGACTGAATTTATTATAGCTTACATGAGATGGCAAATATGAGTCAAGAGATATTAAGCATCTAATTACCATGCTCATCCGATTATAAGCATAAATACACAATGAAAAACACAATTTATTGTGAAATGTTCTAAGCTTGTACATAATCAGTTTATACCTGCACGAGCCATTGATCATTTTGAGAGCTGCAAATACCACATATCAATTCACTGACAGTCATGCATATTTGAATATACTCATACACACTAATTCCAACTACAGGATTAAAGACAGCTAAATGTAATACTCTTATACTGCATAACAAATGCCTATTTGTTTCTTTTTGAATAGGAGCAATGGAAGGTATTCTGAAAATAAAGTCCTGTGGTTACAGCTTTGTCCATTATTTTTTGCAATGTTAATTATGCGCGGGCTGTTACATTTAAATTGCTGCTTTTAGATACAACCCAAACCACATAGAGGGACATTCACAATGTTCAGCATATTGTTTATTACCTGTTTCCCAGCAACATACAGCAACAAGATGCCAAAAGAGTGAGAAGCTCAAGAAAAGGCTGCTAAAGAAATGTATATCATAGTGGTTTGATGTTAGGAGAGATCCAGCTCTACTCAAACACTGCCATTTAGGAGACAACAGGCATCTTCTTAATGACCCGTCTGCGCACCGGGTTAGCAGGTGCTGTGCTCGCACTGGCTTTTTTGGCCTTCAGTTCATCTATGAAGGTTTCCAGTGGTCCAAACTTCTCGGTCAACTCACCAAGATGGGTTTTCAGGGCATTGAACTCTTTGTACAAGTCATCCAGCGCCTCGGAGAGAGGTTGGATCCTGGGAAGAGTTAAAGAGAGAAAGAAATATGAGAGCAGCACGGTATAGCGCAGTCACTGGTTGGCAAATAGCTTTGAGGAATATGAAGATGACTAGAATCCAAACCATAAGGAGCCAGGAAGTTCCCCATTAAGCACATAAAATATTTTGCACAGTTTCCAGCATAATGAAATGTGTTCTGCTCTGAAAAGAACACAGTCCACATTTCGACATAGCTTCAGATGCCAAAATAACAACGTTGTGTTCCTGCTGTTTTCTGTCTGTGGAAAGAAAGAATGCCTGAATCTGAGAGTTTGATTGAACCTCATGAAAGTGTACCTGGAGTAGTCAGGCAACAAGGACTGATGATCGTGCTGCAGGAGTCCTTTTACTTGGTTCAGGATGTCAAACCTCCAGTCATCGAGCACTTGAGTCAGATTTGCAACTCCTCGCATGCTTACCCTCTCAGCTGAGGACCAGAAAAGCAATATCATTGGCATTTTTATCAGTTGCTACAACAGTAATAGTATCTTATAAATATTATAATAGTATTTTTCAGGTTCATCTGAACCAAAAATTGTGAAACCTTAATAGCATAGCAGCAAGAACATTAACACATAAATCAACCAGTGTGTGTTTTATTAAACAAAAAGACATATATCCACTTACAGCCATCACGATAGTTCCACTCCTCTTTTGCAAGGCGTCTCTTCTGACCACAGACTATGACCACAGTCATGGTCAGGAACAACAGACTCACCCTGAAACTCATCCTGGTTCTTTATGTTTCCTGCAAAAGTACACCCAGAAACTTAGACTACACCTGTAGTTACTGAAACTAATTACTGAAAGTCCATTCCCTCCCTTTGAAAATGGTGAAATGACTGCCCTGGTCTGTTCCTCTCCTCTAAGCAGATGATGTATGTTTACTGAGAGATAAATCAAGCCCTGTGCTACTAAACTCACTATTAATCTTAATCCTAAAAATAATATTGGTGCATAAAGACCATATTTGGTTTCAGGGCACAATCTGTGCCGACTTGCCTGATAGCTGTGCATGACATTTTCTTCATGGTCTGTAAGAAAGCTACATTTTTAAAACAACGTGCATGTGAAAATAGAATAAAAACAAGAAATAAACATTTATGTTTAAACTTAACTTAATTTAAATATATATATTTTTACATAAAGTACATAAGTATATGCATTTCTTGAAATATAAATCTTTAAAGCTTTACACTAAAAGAAAATCAGCCAAAACAACCTACACTTTTGGAATTATAGAAGTGTGTAAATTTAAATTTCCATATTTACATACCAGTCAGAGAGTTGGGAAGATGTGTGCTCTTTAAAGTACTCCTGGAGTTCTGTGTCTTGGTTGCTCCACCAGTCTGTCCCAAGACTGAAGAACACTCCCTCCTGTTTTAAAACATTCCCTCATCACACACGTCTTTTCCAAACACTTAGCTTGTATGAGCAAGCCACTTTGGATTGAATTTCAAAACTCTTCCTTGAGGTCCAAAGAGTTCTGTAAGAATTTGTTTGCTCATTTGTGACTGTGTAGCCTAATGCTTATGTAATGCTTAAAAATATATCGTTTTCGTATGATTTTAGTTAGCATGCACTTTTAAAGTGTGTTCTGACATTTCCATGTAAAATTAATTAAATTTGATTAACTTTTTTTGTGTATTTTTAGTTTGTTTGGAATATATTGTGTGTGTGTGTGTGTGTGTGTGTGTGTGTGTGTGTGTATGAAGAAATTGACACATAAATTGACAATATATTCCAATGCTGTATCTTATGTATTAAAAATACAGAATTTTTTAAGCAGAAATGAGTTCTCTTTCAGTCTCTGCAAAGGCCAGAGACCCAACATAATGATTGTGTCACATCCGTTTCTGGGACGGTTGCTAAGATACAGGATGGCTGCGTCGTGTCTCTGAAAACACAGAAGGGTTGCATCTTCAGCTTTCTTAATTTGACGTTTTTGTTTATGGGGTAAAGCTACATGTAGCGTTTGTTTTCGATAATGCCGCTAACAACGATTAAAGACGGCGAATATACGGCCACCGTGTACAAAATGGTGAGTTATTAGCTGCACAAGCTAACAGGCTAACTTAGCTTAGTTACCGCTGGTCTATGCTGTTTGCTTGCATTCTTACTTTTAGCAAAACGTTTAGCAATTTTCTTTTTTATCGAAATGATTGGCTTTATACTAATCCTTATTTATTTCTTTATGAGATCAAAGAAGGGCGATATGGAGACGCAATTCATATTCTGAGCAAAGAGCATCAGAAACACACTAAAGTAAGTCACAGCAGTCATACTGAACACATTCTTTACATTGAATCAATCAATAAACGTCCTGTGCTTTAAATTGTGTTCTCTGTTGTTAAGAGAAAGAATCCAACCAACAAATAACTCCAATAAATCTCAGTTTAGCCATTTCAAATATAAAATCATTACGTTATATATATATA
>NW_015541005.1:493317-493526 GCF_001515605.1 Sinocyclocheilus anshuiensis | reverse complement strand
GTGTGTATGTATAAAATCTCTCTTTGTCTATATAAGACATAATATATGATTTCTGTATGACTGACTGTCTCTGTATGTCCAGTCCAGGGCTGCTCTGTCTCTGCTAGGCTACTGCTACTACCACATGCAGGACTTCACTAATGCAGCAGAATGTTATGAACAGCTGACACAACTTCACCCAGAGCTTGAGGACTACAAAATTTACTATG
>NW_015541005.1:484435-493095 GCF_001515605.1 Sinocyclocheilus anshuiensis | reverse complement strand
TAAGGGGAATACACATTTATATATATATATATAGAGAGAGAGAGAGAGAGAGAGAGAGAGAGAGAGAGAGAGATTTTGATGAAGGATCTTGTGATACTGAAGATAGGGGTAATGGCTGCTGAAAGTTCAGCTTTGTCATCACAGTAATAAATTACATTTTACAATGGATTAAAATAGCATGTATTGTACATTGTAATTGTATTCCACAATATTAATGTTTTTACTGTATTTTTTAACAAATAAATGCAGCCTTGGTAAGCATAAAGGACTTCTTTCAAAAACATTAAAAAAGTCTCCAACTTTTAAATGGTAGTGTACATCAGTTAAAAGAATGGTCATTACTAGCATGTCAAATTGCATTCCTTTTATTTTATTGATGCTGATTTTAAAAATAAATATTATTATTCATCCCATTTCTAAACAGATGATAAAACTGCAAGCTGCCATCAAATATGGAGAGGAAGATTTTTCAGGTGCAAAGGTAACATTTTTCTTTCTGATGTAATTTATTCACCCTTATGTCATTCTAAACCACGATTTATGACTAATAATTCTTCTGTGGAACACATTTGGAAAATTGTTTAAGAATGTAGTGGTTCAGGGTACAATAAAAAAAATCTACTTTTTTAAAGTCTAATCTTATTTATTTTTCTTTTTAAAATAACTTATTTTTGTGTTCCATAGAAGAAAAGAAAGTTGTACCATTTTTGACATGAGGGCGAGTAAACGATGAAAGAATTTTTATTTTTGAGTGAACACTCCCTTTAAGTGTTTGAATGCCTATTAAGACCACAGTATACATGAAAAATCCGGTAAGAACTCTGAGCAATGGCACATGTGGAAAATGAATCACCATCTGACCACAGAATGTGGCATGAGCGACTGTTTATTTTGTTGGAATATTTGGTTTTGCTTCTCCAGACTCTGGTTGAGCAGTTGCCTCAGGACGATCCAGACTATGATGTGGATCTCGGGTGTTTGCTTTATAAGGAGGGCGAGTATGAAGAGGCTTGCAAAAAGTTTATGTCCTCCATGAATGTACTGGGCTACAAGCCAGGTGAGGATGATTTTCTTTAGCGCTGGTTCCATTGAATTATAACTCTGTGTGTTTGTGGTGTCTACATGCAGAAGCTTAATAGACAAAACAGGCAAACACATACACTGGTGTCTCCCAGTAACTGTTCTGCCAAGAGTTACAAACATAACATTGACTGGCTGACCGCACTGCATAAGGGTAGTAATTTAGATTTTTTTTAATGGAAATGAATGTGGTATGGAGACCTTTTGACAAACTGTGCTGGACTCTGATTGTTGTTTTTTTTGTTACAGATCTGGCCTACAATATAGCACTTTGTTATTACAGTTTAAAGCAGTACGCTTCAGCACTCAAATATATTGCAGAAATGATTGAACGTGGAATCCGAGAGCATCCAGGTATTTGTATCAGAAAATCCTTTAGGTGTTGCAAGACTTGCTGTGCTATAGAGTGAATTTCAATGAGTGACTCTTATGTTTATAGAGCTCAGTATTGGAATGACAACAGAAGGCATTGATGTAAGAAGTGTCGGCAACACCCTCGTCCTGCACGAAACTGCTTTGATTGAAGCCTTTAATCTGAAAGCAGCTATTGAATACCAGCTGAAGAACTGTAAGTATAGATAAACCACTAGGCCTGATGTTTCACGTAGGCGCCTTCCTATCATGTGCTTTTTGATGTGAACTCTATTTATTCATAGCGTATTATAAACTGCAAATCCATTAGCAGAATCTGTGGCCTTCCAGGATTCCTAGTGGCTTTGCATTTAGCATTAAGCATGAAGTCTACAGCACAGACTATGTTTTGCTCAGTGGCTTTCTGCATAATTTAGCCTACAGAACGGCTACTATTGAACTTCAGTGAATGTAATTCAGTGAATATGGCCTCATATATCTAATTTTTTTTTTGTTGCAGATGCCGCTGCACAGGAAGCACTGACTGACATGCCCCCCAGATCAGAAGAGGTACTAAAAATGTGACCTCTGTGGTAACACTTTCCCCCCCCTTGACACTTGGCATTCACATGCATTTTGTATCCGGATAGTATCTGGATGTTGTTTAGCAGGATTGCATTCAAATGTATCTCACTTACCCATTCGAAATGGAATGGCACTCATGTATTACATCATAGTTTGCTTTAACCATAAATTTTCTGCCACCCACAGAATTTTTTAATACAATAATGGATAATTCAAAATTCTTATCTATGGATAAAACAAAAAAAATCTATCTGGTCTATTGTGTAAAGGATGCTAATAAGGATTAGATATGAAGTTATTATGAAGAAATTAGGTTTTAAAATGCCCCGGCAAAAACACACCATGAAGGAGACGTGACTGAGGAATTGGGGAGAGAAATGAGAGACTGTAAGTGTAGTTCAGTGAAATAATACATTGGATGTTGTTCATTAAATTGGCGAGCAGATTGCAAGACCTCAGTGTCTGTTGACATATTCACATTGTGCAAGCAGAATAAAAAGAGAAGAAGCTGCAAAAGCTCTTTAAACACTGATAAAAATAGAGCACGATAGAAAATGTACAACCTAGTCCATCAAAGTGACGGATAATTTTTATTTGTAGCTCAACCTCATTATATAGTACTTAATCAGCGTAATAATTATATATTGCTTAATCAAAATGCATTAGCATTTACACATTGTCGCATTTATACTTAATTAAATGAAATCAGAAACCATCTCTAACTACCTTCGAAAGTACTTTCAGTGATCCGATTGCAGTCTTATCATATTAGGTGCATTTGCATTTGGCTTTTAATGTTTTCAAGTGCTGTCCGATTGTAATTTGATCACTAAAAACACCTGGTAATGTGTTTATATCTCATTACTATTTTATTCCAGTATATTTCCAGGTGATTTTGCTGTAAAACTTTTTGCGAGTTCTGTTTTCTCATTTCTATAGCAATGCAGCAAACAAAGGCTGTCGGATAAGATCAGATGCCTGTCAAGAGAATATTTTCCTCATTAGTTATGCTGTTTGATCTGAGCGTGCTCACTCTTGCAGGATAGCTTCTTATGAATCAATGTCATAGGCATGCCAGTTCACGTGCACGCTTGAGGAACTTTTATCCTATATTGACAGACCATGTGCCATCTATTTCAGAAGAAAGAAAATTACTTAGTCATTTGCACTGCCTTTTAATACTACAATACAAGTTTAATTTTCTGGAATCCTTACCAGATTGCCTGTAATTATGCACTGAGAATTAGCTGTTTTTGAGATTCTGGTGCAGGTTTAATCCTTTTCTGCAGGGGTTTGTATTGTGAGAGCTGGTAAGCCCACACCTGCTGGCTGGAATGATGGTGGGCTGCAGGGACATGTCTCTGTGCTAGTTTGCGCTGGCACCTCGCACCTCGAAGTTAATGCGTCCAAACAGTGATCCATCTTACATAAGCACTCATTAAATACACTGTTTCTTCCCGCAGGACAGGTTTTTTTAAACACTGAATCTGTAGCTAGGACTAGTACAAGGAATGTACTAGATTTGAGTAAAAATTCAGGGTACTGCACAAAGATGTATTTACAGGGTTATGTAATTTCCTGAAAAGAGGGCCTATATATAGACAAAATGTGCTTATTTATCTGAAATCTAACAAATATACAATGCAGTTTTAATGTTAGTTTACAGATAGATTGGCTAACCCTTCATGCTGAAGTCTTTAGTTTATGCATACATGGGATTTTTCATATCTGTTCTGAGAAATGGACAAGCAAACATAGCTGTCTGCTGCCCCCTAGTGGAACGAATGGAATGTCAGTGATGATTTACCATATAGACATTTGATAGTTTATAATTAATTGTCAATAATTTGTTAATTAGCTCCCTTAGTCTATTTCTATGTGTAAGAAAAGCTTTTACATTTGAAATTTGGCCCATATTCTGATTGTTTAAAGTCTGTCAACCAAAGAACTGATGATTGTCCTTTTTTTTTTTTACATTTAGGAGCTGGATCCAGTCACTCTTCACAACCAGGCCCTAATGAACATGGACACCAAGCCCACAGAGGGTTTTGAGAAACTTGCTTTTCTCCTTCAGCAAAACCCCTTTCCTCCTGTCACTTTTGGCAACTTACTATTGCTTTATTGTAAATATGAGGTTAGTGTGCTTCATTGCTAACAGTTCTTAGCAATCAGGAAACTGTTTGGTAGGGGTATATTAATTATGCACTTTAGCTTTCATAGAAACTTTAAAGAAACTTCTTTAAGGGGTGTATGAGGCTTTGCTTTTGTTGTTTATAGTACTTTGACCTTGCTGCAGATGTCTTGGCTGAAAATGCTCATCTCACTTACAAGTTTCTCACACCGGTAAGGCAGTATTGATTTTGTAGCAATTTCATGTTTTATTTCCCTTCAGCCTCGTAGTATTTACATTGTTAGTTTTATGAAAATTCAATCATGTATTTACAAGTCTCCACTTTCATTAGCCCAGATAGTCGTTCCAATAATAACGTCCACATTGATTGATTCCTCTGGCCATAAGGCATTTACAAGTAATAACACACCAGGTGATACTTGCAGAGTTGCCTCATGCATATTGACATATCAGTCCGAACTCACATCAAGACGGTAGGGCTAAAGTTTTGTTCTCCTGTTTATAGTACCTCTATGAGTTTCTGGATGCCATGATCACATGTCAGACAGCACCTGAGGAAGTAAGTGATCTTTTCCAGAGTCTTGGCAAGTATCTAGTGAGCATTTGTTATTGAATTAATTGACTTTTCATCTGACGTAGGCTTTCCGAAAATTTGATGAAATTGCTGGAAAACTGACTGAGCAACTGCGCAAGGTTACGAAACAGGTTACAGCTTGGCATTTTGCCTTTCAACAATTCACAGCATTTATTCCTGCTTGTGTCAAATGCTACTCCCTGAATACACCATTATGATATCAGTATGTCTGGCACTGAAATGGCTAATTAGTTTAAAAACTCTAAAAACTCTTTCCTCAAAGGTGCAGGAAGCAAGGCACAACCGGGATGATGAATCCCTAAAAAAATATGTCCAAGACTATGACGAGGTTCTTGAGAGGTAAATGTAAGATTAATTTACATTGATTACATTTATGCATTTAGCAGATGCTTTGTATGAAGTGACTTACAAAAAGGTGATTACTAAAGATTCATCCTTAAATTTCTGTTCTTTATGTAACCATGTAATATGTTCACCATATACAAATACTTGAGTGTGTTTTTTTTTCTTAAGGTACATCCCTGTACTAATGGCACAGGCCAGAATCTACTGGAACCGTGAGAACTACAGCATGGTGGAAAAGATCTTCCATAAGTCACTGGAGTTCTGTAATGAGCACGACACTTGGAAACTTAATGTTGCTCATGTGCTCTTCATGCAAGACAACAAATATAAAGAAGCCATTGGCTTCTACGAGCCCATCGTTAAGAAGCATTATGAGAATGTAAGTTTAAATGTTACTGAATGTGCTTTTCTGGTCACTTTTAATGTATTTTGAGTCCCTTTAAAGACTAATGCCTTTCCATAAAAGCCAAGTCCACATTTAAATAAAAAAATAAGAATGATCTCTTATGAAAAACAAATGACAAAAAACGGAGTCAGTCCTCAGTGCTAGATAACAATAACCTAAATCGGTCAACCAGTAATATGGTATTTTGCATAAACAGTGGGATCCAGATGTGTTTTTTAAAAACTGTAAAATAAGACCTAGTTTTCTTTGACTCATGGATATTAGGAAATAAAATAACTTGTGCATGCAAAATTACAGAATAGAGCCATTCGATTTATTTTGTTAATTTGTTTTGCTAATATTTTATATACTATATACATTTGTATATATTTATTATATTTTATCATATAAATAATATTTTATTTGTCTTCTGTGATGGTGGGTGACATCTGGCCGTACTTGGCAGACAATTATTTAACAAATCTAAACCTTTCAAATGAAAACATGTTCTTTGCTCCTCTGCTTGCTAGCTGGAACAGTGTAACATTCAAGAGTGTCCCTGCAAAACAAAAGCCTCGGTAAAATGATCTGCGACTCTTGGAGTCTTACTGTGTGACTGCATGGAGTTTGCGGCATGATGTTTGATTCTTTTGTTTTATTTCGAAGAGTGTCTACTGTTATTAGCATCCTCACAGTTAATCAACAGTCACATTTTGTCCTGTAGATCCTTAACGTCAGTGCGATTGTCCTTGCTAACCTGTGCGTGTCATATATCATGACCAGCCAAAATGAAGAGGTAAAAATTCAAATCTTATTTAACTATAATTGATACCACTGGAGCAGCTTTGTTTCATCATATTTTTCTTTCTGTGTTTTTTATTTTTATTTTACCCTTCGGGTCTGCGTCTGTGCGTGTACAGGCAGAGGAACTGATGAGGAAGATAGAGAAAGAAGAGGAGCAAATCTCGTATGATGATCCAGACAAAAAAATCTTTCATCTGTGTATTGTCAACCTTGTAATAGGGTATGTACAATATATTTAGGTTACATTTTATTTTTAGGTGTCCTTGTTACAGTGTAATTATACATCAAAGTACTGAGTAATATTAAGTAACTACATGTATTTACTATATGGTTAGGGTTTGGCTTAGAGTTACTTGCATGTAATTATGCATAATTTATTGTTATTATAATAGTAAGTACATGTAACTTGTAACAAGGACACCTTAATATAAAGTCTTACCTATTTTTTACACAATTGTGTTAAATCAATTCTTAAGAACATCCTCTATGAACATTTATCTTATACAGTTCGTACAGATATTGTTTTCATTTTTTTTTTTACTTTTTGAAATATCACACAAATCTGAAATATCATAATAACATAAGATGACATTGTAAAAGCAGTCTGTGTATATTGCACTGCCATTCAAATGTTTGGTGTCAGAATGATTTTAAAAAAAATAATCAAAAATCATGGTTTACACAAAATGATTAAGCAGCATTTTAAAAACATTGAAAAAAGTTTATTTTTCTTTCATAAAACTTTTAGAAAATCTTACTGACCCTAAACTTTTGAACAATATGTATGTCAAATAAAATGAGATCATCCATACCTTTCATTTTAAAGACACCTATTCTCAATGTGAATTACTTGTAAAACTTACAATGCATAATTTCTTACAGGACTTTGTATTGTGCTAAAGGGAACTATGACTTTGGCATTTCTCGTGTCATAAAAAGCCTTGAGCCATACAACAAAAAGGTAATCAATATTTCATTTAATGTTTTTAATAGCCATCTTTAGTTGAGTTTAGACAGCACATAAACTTTCACATTCCTTACTTGCTGTATTTATCTTAGTCCTGCTCTGATACAGTTATCAACATGCTATCCAGCTGCATAAATAGTGTTACTCAAGGACCTCAGCATTCTTGATCTCATGATACTGTAGCAGATGTACAGCACTGGATTGCTACTGCACTTCCTTTTAGTCTGATGTTTACTTGTTTCACTGAAATGATTTTCATGTGATATTATGTAGTCATTGTGCTTGACATGACACTGACATCCTATGTTTTCAGCTTGGAACAGACACGTGGTTCTATGCTAAGAGATGTTTTCTCTCTCTTCTGGAAAACATGGCCAAGCACATGATCATGCTCAGGGATTCGGTGGTGCAAGAGTGCATTCAGTTCCTTGAGCACTGTGAATGTAAGTACATCCTCTAAAAATTGGTTTGATCCCACTGATAGTACCTCTAAAACAGGCTCTGTATCCGGTTTCGTATGTAGCAGGACTGTGTCAATGCAGAGCTTTAATCCTCCAGTAATTCGCAAAGTATCAAAATCTAATCCAGTGATTACTAGTTCACTGTTGTTTCGATTTGTTTAATTCAGTGGGGATGAAATGCTGGTTTTTGAAAGCTGAGACACTAATTAATTTTCAATCCCGAGATTCTCCATGGGACTAATTACTTTTTTTTTACCCTCCCCTCTAGTGTACGGAAAAGATGTGCCTGCCATCATAGAGCAGCCTCTGGAGGAGGACCGCATGCACATTGGCAGGAACACCGTCACGTATGAATCACGCCTGATAAAAGCTCTCTTCTGTGAAGTCACAGGGTGGAATGAGTAATCATTAAACAGCATATAGCTATATCAGAACAAGATATTGGGCAAATATTCACCACAGACCACAATTTTCTTACACCGATTTCATGGATGGCTGGAGGTCTGACTAATAAGACATCTCAACGTGGCTACTTTGTAAGCAGCTTTGGAGAGATCATGCTGTTTCTGGACTGAATTCAAACATGCATTTTTAAGCATGCTTTCTCTATAATAAAGAACCCACAGGGGTCCACTCCCTCCAAACATGAAAGCTTAAACTAAGAGAAAATATTCACCAACAAAGGGCATTTTGTTAATTTTAACTAACCTCTGTTTGCATCCAAATAATAAAACGTGGCTATATTGAACCTTTTATGCACAATTCATTATCATTAAAATTGTATAGTTTGGTCATTTTTCCTCAGAATAAGAAATGTATCATAATACTGTATGTTTTTTTTATATATATATATATATATATATATAAAGTATACATTTTCTTGGTTTTCCCCAAAAAATTGGCCTTTCTATTTATTTTCTTTGAATCATGTTTTTTTTTTTTTTTAAATACATAGC